>NC_080047.1:5519077-5691577 GCF_026212465.1 Amaranthus tricolor | reverse complement strand
GTAACAACCAGGAATATGTATACAATGCAACTTATAGATAGTCCTTACTGAACAAAGCATGTCCGAGGTCTTTGTTCTCCATGAATTCATACACCAGCAGCAATTGGCGCGCATCAACACAACATCCACACAGTCTTACAAGATTTGGATGACACAAACTAGAAATCATAACAATTTCATTCAAAAATTCTCGATTCCCTTGAGATGATTTGGATGAAAGTTGTTTAACAGCAATAAGGGTACCATCCGATAGGGTGCCCTACATAAGATTAATGGTAGGAGCAAGATTTTTACTTTTTGCTGATTGTTCACAAATATATGGGTCGAGTTACAACTTGCAACTAACATCATTTAAAAAGCAAGAAAGCTGAATTACATACCTTGTACACCGATCCAAACCCACCTTCTCCTAACTTGCTGTCAGCATTAAAGTTGTTACAGGCAGCCTTGATTTGATTATAAGTGAAAATACCAATTTGCGGATTCAGTGTTCGCAACTCTGAGGAAAGATTAAGCACAATATTCAGAATGTTGCAATTCTATGAATAATCCAACATAAGTAGTAAAAGGTGTAACAAAAAGTAAAATAAATTGAAGAGTAAATTCTTTTCATTATATAACTTGTATAGAAATCTCAAGTTCAAGGGGGCAATTTGCACATATAGTGAAAGTTATTTGCCATAGTTGCATCACAGTAATATAAAAGAGCTTCTACACTCTCCTATCCTCAAAAGCATTTACTGCCTTAATTGATCTGGCATTGTCGTATTTTGGGAAAAGGACACATTATTTTCTTCAATCAGTGCAGCGGGAAGTTTTCTCTCTAAAGATAGTGCTTGCTAATTCTAGTCTCTTTAGGGTTAAATTTACACTTCTGTACAAGGTATCTACAATTAAATTATCTGTTGAAATTTTATTAATTGAACAGATTTGTTAATAACATCCATTTTGTGTCTTCTCTTGGGATTTATCTTTACTGCACATTCCAATTATTGTTTCTTACAGACTGTCTTAAATCAGCTTGTTTCGACACAATGAAAGCCAACCCTTCACCCTACAAAGTAAATCTCACCCTCTAAATCATTCTCAAAGATCCGACTATGAATGTTTTAAGAGTCTCATATGAAAGTTTTGCCACACCAAAAACTCCTTAAGGGATTCTTATTTATGGAAAGCCGGAGATGATGTCTGCAATCAAGGCTCAATCGAAAACAACATCTTTATTGTTACAAGGGTAAGAACTCAAGGGGTGTTTGGTATGGGAACATAAAATGTAATGGAAAGGGAAATGATAAAGAGGAGTAAGGGTAAGGGTAAGAGTAAGGGTTGTAGTTATATGTTATTTGGTATAACAATATATAAGGGAAACACTTACTTGATCATAGAAACACCAACAAGAGTAGCATCAGAACTTGTTACTTGACATAAATGGGTGGCAACAAAAATAAGGGTATCCATTACCCTCAAGAAAGGGATTGGATTAACCAAATATTATACCAAACAAAAAATGTGAAGTAATGTTAATTGAATCCCTTACTTGGTATTAAAAAGTTAATACCAAACACCCTCTAAGAGTAGACAATGTACATTCACCCCCTTAGCCCGCCAAGGAGGGAGCCACTTAGTGACCTTGGGGTGTTGCACGTTGTTGTTGGACAGTTCACAATTACTCTATTACAAGAATATCTTGTTAAATTGACTTCAATAAATGAATTGTACTAAACATGTTAATTCATCGATTAGAAAGTAAAGAAGTTGCTGCTATCACATCCTAATAAGAAAAAATTTGAAAATCTTTTGAACAGGACATCCTCACCCTGTTCCCTTGATTGAATATGAGCCATACGGCGTTTCCACCAATAATAACCAAGTGCAATGCCAAGAACACACGCTGCAGCTCCTATTAGAACCCACATTACTATTTTCCAGTCGAAAGGAGGGTTGAACTCTGCAAGAAGAATAAGAAGGAAGTTTATTGAAAGATTTGAATCCTCATTGATGGAACGCAAAATTTCAAAAAAACTTGAAAAGGTTGTAACATGATTACCATACAAAGAATCTAAAAGTTCAATAGTAAACAAATAAACAGAGAAAAATAGCACATAAGCTTACTACATAATGTAAAACTTACGTGACTTCACTGAAATCGCTGAGATTAGAGGACCATAATTTCCTTTTAATGGAATTTGTGTGCTCCCTTTCCCACCATAATAGAAGCGGATTTCTATGTAATTTGTAACAGAAATATTTGTGAAAGTTAAATTGAAGGCCTTATTTGTCCCCTTGGCTTCCTTTACAATATCGAAATCCTTGGCATATAACTTTTCCTGCGTCAAGTACTCCAACATTATATGAACACTTCTTAATGTTCCAAAAATTCCGTGACCACCATAACTACAGAGATAATAAGGAGCAGTAAACAACCTGAATAAAAATATCAAACACCCTCCTTCCAAGACTTGTGTAAGTATTATCATCTGTAAAGACAATTTCAGAGAAGTAAAGTGTCACAGTGTAGTTTCCTTTAGCCAGACAGCGACCATAGTAAGTTAGAGATGTAGCAGAGAGTCGTGCTTCTTTGTACAGGTCTGCTTCTGTGTCATTTATTCTTAGCATCGAAGTATTTTGTGCTATATAAGTTGTAAGATTTTCAGATTTCCAGAATGTTCCACTACTGCTAAATCCCCAGTTAGCCTTTTCATGGAAAAACGTTGCAGCACCATTAGTTTCAGTGTCTTGCTCATAGGTATTCTTCCCAATGCGGATTTCTTGTCCTCCACAATTGATGTGCAATGAATACCGAGCTTCACAAATAGCAGAAAATACATCAGAAGAAAACTAGTATGCAAGGTGGTGATGACTAACTTCACGAAAACGAAATCAATGCACTTAAAAAGCATTGAAATCAAATTGATCACTTACTTTTTGAACATCTTGATCCCTTCAAGCATTCACTCGAATCTCTACGTCAAATGTCACAAGAGAAAACAATTGGTCATGAAACGTACAAGGAATGCACTAATAACGTAACATTTAGTACTTACAAGCTCTTTTGTCTAGCATTGCACCGGTACAGGTTTCTGACATAAAGAAAAGACGAAAACAAATAAAAGCTAGCTAATGATTGAGTGCGTAAAAAGATATGTCAACAGCTACAAAAAATAAAATACATAATACTTACAGGTTATCTCTATCACATGAAGGTTGTACAGAAGTATCATTAAAATTGTTGTACGAAATGTCTACATGTCTGAAAGCACAATTGTCATATTTTTCAGGTATCCTCAAAGTAGCATAAATATTAGCAAAAACAAAAGAGCATATTCAAATGTTGGTTCAACATTTTCTGTACTTAAAGAAAGCTAGAACGGAATTCATATGAGCAATTATAAAATTGAGGAGAATCGTAACTCGGATGAGAAATCATAATGTACAGACATTCATATTGAATGACTTGATTGATCTAGAGAACTATACTCATTATTCAATCTCTAGCAGTTTTGAAAAAAAACAACCCTTTTCTTGCTTCATCTAATTATCTCCACAGAAATCTTAATTCGTCCCATCACTTAATTTACTGTAATTTACAATGGATATCATTGTGTTGATTTATTTTTTTCATTTTTTCTTATAGCATAAGATATTTATTACATTTCATTAACCCATTGCCATTGCCATTAAGTGGGTCCCACCTAGTCTCCCACATGAATAAAGTTAGGCAAGTTAGATGTGCACAATCTTATTCTTGTTAAAACAAAAGAGGTTGTTTTCTATTGACCTTTGACAAAATATGTCATCTGCACCTTCATATAAATAAATTTATCAAACCATTTTACTATATTCTATTAAAAGTCAAAGAACCATGAATCTTTGGCTCCAAGATATTTATTCTTATCTGAAACTTTTTATCTATGTATTGCCATGGACAAAGTCACTCAAGTCAACATCCTCACCAACTTGTTCTTTTGAATAAACAGAAGTAGAAAAGCTATGTTTCCAACAGAGGTCCTGCGAAAGCACATGAACAAATTTACAGGTTATTGTAAAAATATTTAAGGTTGGCACCAGACCTAGTATCATCTGTGTTGACGATCCATTCGGGTATTGATTCATTTAGCATATTGCTTGTCAGATACCTAAAAATAGCCAAAAAATGGAGTCATCATCACCTGCCAAAAAGATTTATACAATAGACTTTTCTATTTAATTGAAAAATGCTTGACTTATGCTGCAAATAAGTGAAATTCAACAAAGCAAAGCATTCTGATTGTCAAAACTGTGCATTTCCATCCTCTGCAGACAGACTACTAAGAAATGTCCAGCACACAAACTATATAAAACAAATTGGTGGGAGACATTCGGCTTTTATTTATCACTACTTTGATCATAAAGCTCTAAAATTTGCACATTACTATGTCAAGGGAAACGGCATAAGAATTAAGAGGAGCTCAAATAATACTCATACCTTTTGCCTTCAGGTTTGTTGCTTGGTTTTGATCCAAGCAGCCCATTTGACAGTGCCATAATTAATGGCAGCAACAGTTATGATTTTTTAAGTAGTTTTGGAAGGTAAGTCATGAAAAACTTCCATTATCACTCTTTACAACATTAGAGATGGAGTTGAGTGGTAATGCAAATTTCATGAGGAAAGCACATATTTAGGGTTGAGAACTGTTACCGTGATGTTAACACAAGGTTTTTAAAGATATATAGACTTTGTTGCCATTGCTACCATTTATTACCTAACAATAAAAATTACAAAGTATGGTGTACAGTGTATACAATAATCATGAGACTAACTATTGCAATCTCTTTAACAAATGATGAATAAGATTTTCAACAACACAACAAGATTGCTGCGCAAAGAAAAAAACTATTACTAGGAAGATTTGTTTAAGGACTTGATACCGATATGTAGGTGCGCAAGCATTTTCCTATAGTGTTAATTCTCTCACAGAGTTATTTGGATGAACGAATGAAATACACAATGAGATACAAATAATCACACAATGATCTCAGTACAAAGAAAATTGCACAACGGATATGATTCAAAGTGAATAAGGAAATCAAAAACACAATTCACGAGTTTGCTAGAATCTTGAATAGACATTTGTGACAGTAATTTATATGTTTAGCATATGTGATGATCAACCACCAAATGAATGGCCAATGCCCTTTATTTATAGTGTAAGTGGCATCAGTTCAAACTAAACATGTTCAGAAACACACATGTGCTTGAAGCAACAGATCCATTTATGCAAGCAACAAAGCAATGCAGTAATTCACAAACATAGGCATCCGACTAAGCTTGCTCAAACGAGCCCTTGCTCGGACAAGCACTTTGGTGCTTGGATGAGCACTTGGGTGATCGGACGAGCAACAAGGCTTTTTGACCTTTGGCTTTCGTTTCGTTCAATTCGCTCAATCAAGCGGCCTTTGCTCGGGTGAGCACTTTGCCATTTATGTGGCCTTAAGAATTCTTTTTAACTTAACTCTAAATGTCCAACAATGAAAAGGCAGCAGAGGTACACTTGCTTGTGTACCAAATGTATTCTCAAAATCCTCGCTCATCCTGACACCCTTGCTTTCCAAGGACCCAATATTGAGGTGGGGTTTCACTCAGCTGAGGTTAATATACTTGTCGAAAGCCTACTGAACAGCAGAATGGATCTCAGTAGCCATGCAAGATGAAATAATCAATGCACAAGCAATAAGAGTTGGAAAAATCACACATGAACCATGAAATAAACTATTTAACAGTATCATAATTCACAATTCAAATCAGATTGATTGAGAATCTTTACAAATACTGTATTTGAGGGTAATATGGAACAGTGCCAGTCAGCTTGTTGAAGCTAAAATCTCTGCAAGATAACATAATAAATGCATTAAATTTTGACTTTTGGAAATGGGGATACATCACTAGCATAATCAATTAATCATAGCCTGAAGAGCTGAGGGAAAAAGAATACATGGTTATTAAATTCTGGAAATTTCCAAAATACTTGGGAATTTCTCCAGTAATACTACAGCTCCTCAAAACCCTGTAATAAGAGAAATTTCTGATTAAGTCAGAAATTTCAGATTTGAAATATTCTTTCATAATTACAACAAGAGAGAACTCACAATGCATTCAGTTTTTTCAAATTTTGCATATTTGGAAACTCAGAACCCTCTCCACCCAAATCGCTGATTCTCCTGCAGAAGAAGCAAAACATAATAACTGGGGTGAATAATGTCATGCAATGTCGATGCAAGACAGATTCATTAAGCAAAAAACTTTTATATCACAGTATTCAATGTTCTGGTGTCGTGTGACTAAAAGGTCAGGGGTTCGGGTTCTGGAACCAGCCTCTTGCGGAAACGCAAGGTAAGGTTTGCCTCTATCACACCCCTGAGGCTAGACCCTTCCCCAGACCAAAAAATATGAGAAACATAAATAAAATACAGATGCTTACAGTATTTTCAAATTGTACAGAGAAGATATGCTGGATGGTATTGGTCCCTCAAAGCCACTACCTATTAAATCTCTGCCATGAGCCAAAGATAGCACCAAAACGGATAGGAATTATAGTTGGAACATTTGCATCGTTCAATTTATCAAGGAAAATAACTTACAGATGTTGAAGTTGAGAATAATTCTCAAAATGATCAGGCAAGCTTCCACTGAAATTGTTGCTACTTAGTTGACTAGCAATCACATAAAATAAAAGGAATGATTATGCGAGATGAGGTAATACCCATTGGGATAGCGCCAAGTAGGAAGGAGACTTATGTTGCATTCACACTTTTAGCCCAAATGGCTATCGTGCGAGAGGGGCGTTATAGAGAATATAACATATACTAGGGCCTCAACTATCAAATAAGTTTTTGGTTGAGTTAGTTCCTTGAAAATTTGAGAAACGAAAAGATAAGGAAAAACTCATGCAAAAACCAAACTACTTACAGTACAAATAGATTTGTCAGCTTCGTCAACTCTAAAGGCAGTGGTCCGGTTAGTTGGTTGTCACTTAGAGTTCTTCCATCAAAAACAAGAATATACAAATACAATTTTAGGAATATATATTTTTCCTATCACAAGAAAGAGAGAAATAAAGAAAGATATATATAAAAAGAGCACCTACAAGTTCGTTAAATTTTGTAAGTTCCCAAGTTCAGCAGGAACAGTTCCAATAAAGCGATTGCTCTCAAGGCTTCTGATGTTTCAAAAACAATTTAATTATTAGAAAAGAAATCTATGCTCCATTAATGTGTATTTATCTCAAGAAAGCAAGAAATTCAAAAGCAAAGAGGATACAGTTGAGTGAGAGTGCTAATATTCCCCAAATACTTTGGAATTGGTCCGGATAGTCGATTAGCAAATAGAGACCTATAAAATTTTAGAGAGTAAGGATTATTGTTTGAGCATGAATAATACATAGACAAAGGAATGCATGCTTTCTTACACAAATTCCAACTTCGTTTTAGCCCATTCAGGTGGTATTGTTCCGGTTAGGACATTTCGGGAGAGATCGCTGGTAGTAATAGACACAAGTTAAATGTAGTTCTCTTATCAGATATTCACGACCAAATACAGATTTTCATCAATGGAAAGTGTTCTTACATGGTCTGAATGTAAGGCAGCTTTGCAAGGGATCTAGGAAGGACACCAGCCAGATTTTGCGACTTCCAAAATCTTTCACACAAGATATAAGTGCAAAGTTAGACTATATCGGTTCGTTTGTTTTGAAAACCTTTACAACACGACCGATGCGATGCGATGTGGCCCTGTTTTTATTCTATGTATAGAGCTGTTGCTCACAAGATATATTTCCTATGCCCATTTATTTTATATCCTTCTTTTTTATGTCTATTGATTTATGAACAATATTAGCAAGTGCAGCTTCTTTTGTTACACTTTCTCACCAAAAGTCCACAAAGAATGTACTTGAGTTATGCTATTGAAGACTTGATTTTTGTTCTTCAAGAATATGCCACACGTGCTGAAGATCCGAAACTTTAACAAGATATGATGACACAATGAAGAACCAAGGTAAATATTCTTACAAGTAACGATTTAATAAGTGACAAAGTGAAAGTCAAATGTAGCAGCTAACGAACATGAAAAACCTTGAATTTGACTAATGCATAACATTTAGTAATTATCTTATATGTTGTGATTTTTGTGTACTTTATGAAGAAATTAAAGACAATACAGCACCAAACACAAAAAAGTGCATATTGTGGATGTTAATTAGCTTATTGATAAAAATCAAACTCATGAAGGGTTGGTAGCCACAATTTGCAATGAAATTCTATCAACATTATCCTCGTTTCTCTCAATATACCAGACAAAGATGAACATATTACTTGAACAGCCAACGCTAGCTAGTTTTATCTTTCATTATTTGCTGAAACTTCCAATTTTTCGGATCAGAGATAGACCCTCGATAGAGCTATGTGACTAGATTTTCAAAAATGCAAAATAATATACAATACTAACTTTGTGACTTACATCTTTGAGATATGCAATGTGCCATCATGGCATGTGCAGTTTACCAAATTGGCGTACTTCTTATTACTTGAGTCTGTTGAGTTCCAACAAAGCTCATTCGGCCTATTGCTACAGGGATCTGCTGAGCAGTTCCAGTCAAGCTTTCCTACTTCTCTAGCAATTTGACGTAGAGTCTCCACTACAGAAATCAAACAGGTTGGATCCGTAAAAAATTTCCCAGATAGTTATTGTTAACTTTAACTTGTGAATTGTACAAGAATGAAATGAGATAGAATGACAAACAAGCTCTTACTCCCTTTGTTAATGCTGCAGTTTCTATTTCCATCTATTTCTCTAACTTTGCAACATTTTTGCTTATGGAAATGTTTCCACCATTTTCTTTAATTCTCATCTACACATTATCTCTCAATTTTTTTAATACTTCATATTTTTTACTTGCACCCAAACCAAGTTTTGTACAGTTCATCATTTTATGGTATTTTATATATTTACATTTTATGGTATTTTAGTAACGTGGGATCTTGTTTTATTTAACTCGCTGCATATTTTCATAAATATCAAATTTTTATAATTTTTTAGTTGTACATAATTCTAGATATAAACAATCCAACAAACGCATTAGACTACGTAAAAAGACGTTTGGATGCAAGTAAGAAAAAGGAGAAAGTACTATTCACTCAATTTTAATGTCCTCACCACTTTCTTGATCATTGTAGCATTTGAAGGTGGTGCAATTTCATGGGGACTGAGGTAGTATTTGACAGAGATTATAACTTTTTCCATGACCCCTCAAAACAAAAGTTAACATATGTTTCTACCCTTAACGTGTGCTCTTTTAATCACCAAAAATTGTACCAACTTAAAATTGATATTATAGTACTTCAGGTCACTACTTTTACCAAAACTTTCAACTATATTATCAAGGAAAAATAGACATTAATAATCCCAACTATTATCCATTCGCTCAAAATTAATGCCAACTATTGATTATTCCATAATAATCTCAAGTATGGGCGTACATTCTCAAAATAATTCAAGCTAATGTTGAATTATTTTGAGCAGATGGACAATAATTAGAATTATTATTGTCTATTTTTACAACCATTGTCCGAACAAACTTTCAATCTCATCGACCCCTTATTTTAAGTGAAATATTTAGCGCTAGGTATGAAAAGGACTTATTTTGCATCCACAATTCTACCCCAAATGACGCTCATACAAGGGATCGTGATAGCCTGGGCTTAAGCTTTTTCTTAAATTGGTTCATTGACATTCATTATTTTCCCCTAACACACCTTCCCTTAGCATCAATTAATGTTATCATGGTAGAAGTCTCCATTTCTCTACATCTCTTTTCGGTTGCTTTCGCCTAATCAGTTATCATAAAGAAGCATATTAACACGGCAAATAGAGGAAGCAGGCAGGGGGATCTATGCCTGCGTTATTTGGTTAAAAACTCTATTAATCTTGATTTGTGTAACATACAATACATAATAATAGTAGCCCCGTTGGTTTATCAGGTAGAGTATAGAATTCGGCCCATTAGCAATGGTGAAACTTCATCCAAAAATTTACAAACATAAAATTAAGATAAAAATTAGAGGGCAAGGTTTTAACTTGTGGTCTCTTTGTTATTATAACATAACTTTACAGTAAGGTAATCACTTTTACTTAAATTTATAAGATGTTATTATGTATTTATTATATTTATTATATTGTCAACCCATGTTTAGTCCTTGGGTCCACACTATCCTAATGCAAAAGAAGAAAAGTAAATGTTGAACAACAAAATGCAGAAACTTCAGCAGATTCAGAGCCATATCAAATCAAATACGACAACCATGAACATCCTATTATCAAGACTATAAACCAGTCAAAACTTTGAGCTATCAGTAATGAACAGTAGCACCCACCAAACAAATCAAAATATCTTTTCCAAATCTGCATGCCAAGAACAATTATCCCAACTCTTATTCATCTTCTGCAAATTGTAATATACAGACTACTAACATGATCATATACTAGCAGCCTTTAACTGAGCAGTAGATGTGCATAAAAGTTTAATACAGAAAACAGAAATAGAAAGGAATGACCCAAAAAACTAACCTTCCTCAATAGGAACTCGAGAAGAGCAAGTAACATCTTGGGCATAACTGCATGCACAAAAGCCAAAGAAAATCAAAGTAATCATAAGTAGAATAAAAGGGGTAGTACAGACACCAGCCATCTCACAGCAGTTGTGTCAGAGCGTTTTTTTCAAGATTTCTACTATAATTATTGATTTGCATAAGAGTATTTCCATGTGGGCTTTTAATCTGCTGTCGCCGTAGACCGTTCAATCATTAAATAGAAACCAAAGTAATCATAAGTAGCTATGCTATGCAGGTGTTAAATTAATAACTATTTGACAAATGGTTGTTAGTTGTTTACTTTTACTTTTATAGTTGTTGAGCAACCGGAAGTATTGATTTTTTTTTTTTTTTTCTTTTAAACTAACTTTTTAAATAGATGCTTGGTAAATTAGATATTGATTGTAGGCTGTTTATGAGATAAATGACTTTTTAACCCAGCTGTATAAATCAATTATTTAAAGATATGTTTAGTAAAATTAGATATTAACTGTTTGAAGGTTTATTAGAGAAAAAAAGGCCAACAAGCCAAAAATCAATAAAAAAAAGTCAGCTATATAGCTTTTTAATTTTGGCTTAAAAGCCGACTAAAAAGTCATTTATCAAACATTTTTTTTTTGCTTTTTAACCAATTAAAAAGTTAAAAAAAGTTTTGAATAGTTAATTTTAAAAAGTAAACACTAATATTTTAATTCTTAATCCTTCCACATTTGACCATTGACCTATTGTTGTTGATTGAAGAAATAAAACGAATTAGGAGTTCTCTTGTTGGTCACACCATTTTTATTTTAATATTAAAAACTTGACCAAAACAAAATTAATAGGAGTATTTTAAAATTTAAACTTAACTTCTAGATAGTAATAAAACAGATATAACATATACTAAGAATACATAATAAATTAAATTTTAATTAAAATAAAATATATGTTAAATATAAATATATAATGTTAATAACAAGAATAAAAATAAAGTATTAATAATCGTATCACCATGTCCGTTATTACAATAGCAATCCTAAAATATTTTTTAGGAGTGGGCTTTCCGAAAGACAGAGCAAGACATTTCAAACCTTTGAGCAAAATTTTGTTTTGATGATCAAGAAAATGAGCAAGCACTCCTAAAGTTAGAAATGTAGGTTCCATCTTGGGAATCAACCTCAAATATTCTAATTTCTAACAAAGAAAAAAACATATATGTTAAATTAGACTGAACTTATCGTAAATGTCAATATATTATCGAGAAAACACAAGATGCACACACCATATAAGCCAAAGAGATATCATACAGTTAAGGAGATATCATTCCAAAACCATATCGCTATGAGAGGAAGAATTCCAATAACTTATAAAATATGCATACCATTTTTAATTTATCGATCTATAATTAGTCATCTAGTAACCCCAAAAGAAAAAAGCAGCATACAGTCACGAGGTCAAAAACTTAACTGTTTTAATCAGTTATCACAGACCTAAAATTCAAATACCATCAAAGGAGCATTTAATCGAACAGTTGATGTGCATCAAGTATGTTGATATACCCATTAGAACTTACTATAGAACAGAGAGAAAACCGGTAAACATAAGTAAAAATGGTGGATTAAGAAAGCCAAAATACAAACCTTCTTAAGCAGGTGTAATAGGTGGGCAACTATCATCATCGGCAGAAGATTTGAAGTGCATAATTGACATAAGCAATGCCCAAAACAATGGCAAGTCTTTGAAGAAAGTGTTAAAATAATGTAGGAAAATCTAGGATTTTAATTAAATATAAAAATAAATTAAAAAATTAAAAAATAAAAATATTTAATATAATATAATGGAGATCCTAGGAAAAGTAGTTAAAAAATAAAAATATCTAAGATATTTTAGTAAATTTATAATCAAAATTAACACTATAAATATCCATTGATGTAATCAATTTTTTGGCAATGAAGAACAATATTCATTCTACATATTCACTCATCTTCCTCTCCAAATAAATCCATTCACTATTTTACCATCTAAATTTTCCTACATTTAGTATCAAGAGTTAATTAAAACCAAGACCTCCAAACAACCTAAACACATTAACCAATATACTTCACAATAAAATAAACCTCTAATCACAAAATAAAAAAATGACCTCAACCATTAATTACCCCCAAGTTAATTGAGTTCCCACATTTAAGGGAGAAAAATATGAACAAAAGGCCATGCAAATGAGGTCAATATTTATTTCTCAAGATTTATGGAAATTAGTACAAGAAGGTTATGAGCAACCACCCAAAGATGACACTAAAGAGTCATCTTGGGATGAAACAAAAATAAAACAATATAAACAAAATAGGATAAGGGATAACTATGCCCTATCCCTATCATATCGTGGAGTCCACGAGGTAATACTTACAACGATTATGCCTGCAAAAATAGCCTTGGAGGATCCTGGAGACAAAGTACAGAGGATCCGACGGTAATAAAGAAGATGTCGCTAGAAAAGGAACAATCGTCGTTGAAACAAAAAATGGCTCATCAAAATTAATTCATGAAGTGTTTTATGTTCCCGGACTTGCACAAAATTTATTAAGTGTAGGCCAATTAATTAAAAAAGGATATATGGTTAAATTTGAGAATAACAAATGTCAAATCTATGATAAAAATAAGGGTCAGATAATAACAACTGTTGAAATGGCTCCTAACAAAATATTCCCATTAAAATTGCCATTTGAAGAAAAATTGGCTTTAAGCTCAATAAATGATAAATCCACCTTATGGCATTTGAGATTCGGGCATCTAAATTTTAACAGTTTAAAACTATTAAAATAAAAAGAAATAGTAATTGGACAACCATCAATAAAAAATGAAAGAAAAATTTGCGAAGGCTGTATATATGGCAAGATGCACAGATTGCCATTTCCTACCGCACCTTGGAGGGCCAACGCTCCTCTAGAGCTTGTTCATGCAGATATCTGGGGTCCTACCAAGAATTCGTCTCTTGGCGAAAAAAGATATTTTCTTTTGTTCGTAAATAACTACTCCCGCATGATGTGGGTATATTTCCTTGAGAAAAAATCAGAAGCTTTTTCCCACTTCATGCAATTCAAAGCCCTCACAGAAAATCAAAGTGGGCATTCTCTTAAGATTCTTAGAACGGATCGTGGCGGAGAATTTACAAGCAACGAATTCAACAACTTCTGTAAGAACCATGAAATTAAAAGAGAACTTACAGCAAGGCATACACCTCAACAAAATGGTGTTGCAGAAAGGAAAAAACCACACTATAGCTGAGATGGCCCGCAGCATGATGCAGGGTAAACATCTACCCAAAAGATACTGGGCCGAAGCTGTTCACATGGCAGTATATATCCTCAATAGATCTCCCACAAAAGCAGTTAAGGATTTAACGCCATATGAAGTTTGGCACAAGAGAAAGCCAAGAGTAGAGCACCTCAAAGTGTTCGGATGCGTAGCTTATGCCCACATCCCGAAGGAGAACCGGGAAAAGCTCGATGAGAAGGGAGAAAAATGCATATTCATTGGAAACAGTCACGAAACAAAAGCATATCGCTTTTACAAGACTGAATCTAAACAATTAATCATCTCTAGAGACGTAATTTTCGACGAAGCAGCCGAATGAACGTAGAAAGAAAAAGAAATTGAAGCTCGCGAAGGAGATACTCTCCTAAGAGATCCAAGTGAAGAAGACGGAGCAGACCAACCAACAAACCCATCATCTCCGAGTCCAAGTACACCTGAAAGTACAAGATCATCCCCAAGCTCAAGAAGCCAAACATCACGTTCAACTCCTCAACATCAAGAAGCCCGAAGATCAACACGAGATCGGCAAACGCCATCATGGCTACAAGATTACCATTGTGACCAAGCAATGATGGCTCTCTTCTCTAGTGAGCCACAAACATTTCAAGAAACAACACATGAAGAAACATAGATTGAGGTTATGAACGAAGAAATCAAAATGATCGAGAAGAATCACACATGGCAACTTGTAGACAAACCACAAGACAAGGAAGTCATCGGACTCAAGTGGGTCTACAAGGTGAAACATAATGATGATGGCTCCATCAACAAGTACAAAGCAAGGCTCGTAGCAAAGGGATATGCGCAACAACCAAGAATCGACTTCAACGAAACATATGCACCAGTTGTCCGCATGGAGACAATCAGAACAGTCCTGGCATTAGCAGCACAACATCAGGTACCAGTCTTTCAGCTCGATGTCAAATCAGCATTTCTAAATGGAGAACTCGAAGAAGAAGTGTACGTCGAGCAACCGCAGGGATACGTCATCAAAGGCCAAGAAGACAAAGTATACCGCCTTCGAAAATCTCTGTACGGACTCAAACAAGCACCCCGAGCGTGGAACAACAACATCGACAATTATCTTCTCCAGCATGGTTTCATCAAGAGTCCGAGTGAACCTGCATTATACATCAAGACACGAGGTAACAACTTTCTCATTTTATGCCTGTACGTGGATGATCTCATCTATACAGGCACACACCCAACGATGATCGAAGAATTTAAAAAGGCTATGATGAAGGAGTACGAGAAGACAGACCTTGGTACAATGAAATACTTCCTTGGCATACAAATCAAACAAAGCCCATGAAGAATATTTCTATCACAAGAGAAATATGCAGAAGACCTTCTCAAGAAATTCAACATGGGTGAATGTAAACCGCTGGCTACACCAATGGCAATTAATGAGAAGTTATCAAAGTACAATGGCAAACCGATGAAGCAATGTATCGAAGCTTGATCGACTCTCTTATCTATCTCACACATACAAGACCAGATATAGTCAACACTGTCAGCATCGTATCCAGGTTCATGAGTGAACCGAGCAAGGATCATCTAACAGCAGCAAAGAGGATTCTCAGATACATTAAGGGAACAAAAAGCTATGGGATCATGTACGAAACTGAAAAAGATTTCAAGCTCACAGGATACACCGATAGCGATTGGGCTGGAAGCGTGGATGATAGAAAAAGTACAAGCGGGTACGTATTTCAGCTTGGAAACAAGATGGTCTCATGGTCATAAAAAAAACATGCGACCGTAGCTTTATCATCAGCAGAAGCAGAGTACATTGCAGCAACAAGTGCAACACGTGAAGCAGTTTGGCTCAGAAGGATATTAATCAATCTACAACATAAGCAAGAGACATCAACTACAATGTTCTGCGACAACATGTCAACAATAGCAATGACGAAGAATCCTGTGTTTCATAGTAGATCAAAACACATCGAGATACGACATCATTGCATTCGTGAGTTAGTAGACAAGAAAGAGATCGAACTACAATTCTACAAGACGAGGGAGCAGCTCACAGACAACTCAGAGTTCAGAAGACAACTCAGAGTTCAAGATTTTTCAGATTAGGGGGAGTGTTAAAATAATCTAGAAAAATCTAGGATTTTAATTAAATATAAAAATATCTAAACTAAAGAATTAAAAAATAAAAATATCTAAGATAATATAATGGAAGATCTTAGAAAAAGTAATTAAAAAATAAAAATATCTAAAATATTTTAGTAAACTTGTAACCAAAATCAACACTATAAATATCCATTGATGTAATCAATTTTTGACAATGAAGAACAATATCCATTCTACATATTTACTCATCTTCCTCTCCAAATAAATCCATTCACTATTTTACCATTTAAATTTTCCAACAAAAAGATTTTACCCACTTAACGATACGATTGCACCCATTTCTTCAATTATCCAGATTCGTACAAATGTCGTTGTAGTTCTAGCGTTATAAGCTTCCAAGTTCCAAAGAATAAATTTTGTAGTAGTGAAAATAAGTTCAACAATTTCCCAATTCTCAATAGTCAATCCTTTTCTTAATGAAAATAAGACAAGAGATCGACTCACAGGAGACGACCGAATAGTCGTAGTCTGAGCGTTTATCACAAAACACAAAAAAGTTAAAAATTGGAGACGAAATACAAGGTGATGTTTCCGTAAGGAAAATTAAAATTTTAAAAAACCAACTTGTTGAGAAAAGTGGCGATATAATACACACACTTTCTCCCTTTGTGTTGTTAGATGAGCAAAAATAACCAATCCAATCAAACAAATAATAATAATCCCACAATCAAGCGCAATAAAGTAAAAATGCGGAAAGTAAAGCACACACGATATTTACGTGGAAAACCCAATGCGGGAAAAAACCACGGGACCGTAAGTGGTACCACACTCTTCCACTAATCACCAATAAAATTAATGGGTACAACCAAAATCCTCTCTAGACAATACTAGAGGTAATACAAACACCAAACAACCCTAAAACATCACTCAAAAGTGGTAAAATAACAATTAGGGTAAAATTAGGGCAAAATACAAATTACCCACTTACAGTGCACAAAACGACAATCCAACCGTTGAATATGTAGGTTAGGTAGGCAGGAACACCGTGTCAAAATTTGACGAAAAACGGAGCACGAATGGCCTTCGATCGGATCGCCGAAAAGTCACGCCGCGATACCTTTTCTCCTCGCTCCTGTTTCTGTTTTTTTCTTTTGTGCGTGGAAAAATTTTTTGATTGCTGAATCTTATTATATAACTGCTGCCCTATTTTCCTTGGTATTTATAGTTTTTAATTTTATTATTATTTTTTTTTAAATTAACAAATAATATTATAATTGTTAGCCCATTATTATTAAGCCCATAATTAAAATATTAATTGGGCCTTCCTCCAAGTGGGAGGGAATAACCCAACAAATCTCCCCCTCACTCCAACTTGGGGGGTATGACAAGTCCCGCTTTCAAACGGCACACCTCTAACTTGTCTCTTGGAAGGATCTTCGTCAGCATATCCGATCCATTTTCATGAGTACTGATCTTCACAAGCTCAAATATTTTCTCTTCTATCTGATCTCGAATCCAATGATACCTCCTTCGTATATGTTTCGTTCGACCATGATAGGTAGCATTCTTAGCTAGGTGAATGGCACTCTGACAATCACAATGTAACAAATAATCGTCTTGCTCCAAACCCAACTCCTCAAGGAAGTCCCTCATCCACACTAACTCTTTACCAGCTTCAACAGCTGCCACACACTCTGACTCAGTAGTCGATAGAGCAACACATTTTTGCAATTTAGATTGCCAAGAAATAGCTCCCCCTGCAAACGTCATCATGTAACCAGAAGTAGACTTACTAGAATCAATATCACCTGACATATCAGCATTTGTGTAACCATCCAACATAGGTTCACCAGGACCAAAACATAAACTTACTCTAGAAGTACCCCTGAGATACCTTAGAATCCACTTAACTGCTGCCCAATGCTCCTTTCCAGGATTAGACATAAACCTGCTAACTACCCCAACAGCATGAGCTATATCAGGCCTAGTACATACCATAGTATACATCAAACTACCTACAGCGGATGAATAAGGCACATTTTTCATCTTCTTCTTATCTTCATCTGTTGTAGGACATTGTTTGGAACTCAATTTCATATGCACTGGCAGTGGAGAACACACAGGCTTAGCATTGTTCATATTGAACCTTTTCAGCACCTTTTCAATGTATTTCTCTTGTGATATCCACAATTTCTTATTTTTCCTATCACGAGAAATACGCATGCCTAAAATTTGTTTTGCAGGGCCAAGGTCCTTCATAGCAAAGGACTTGCTCAAACTAGCCTTCAAGTCAACAATCTTATTGGAATCACGACCAACAATCAACATATCATCAACATATAACAAGAGAATGAGAAAGTCACCTTCAGCAAAATTCTTCACAAACACGCAATGATCAGCATATGTCTTGTGGAAGTCATTATCAACCATGAATGACTCAAATTTCTTGTACCATTGTCGAGGCGCTTGCTTGAGACCATACGAACTCTTCTTTAAGCGACACACAAGTTTCTCCTTTCCCTTGACCTCGAAGCCTTCAGGTTGCTCCATGTAAATTTCCTCCTTTAGGTCACCATGGAGGAAAGCAGTCTTCACATCAAGTTGCTCAATCTCCAAATTCATGCTGGCAGCCAAACTAAGTACAACTCTGATTGAAGACATCTTCACCACTAGAGAGAAAATTTCATCAAAATCAATCCCCTTCTTCTGTTCATAGCCTCGCACAACAATCCTAGCCTTGAACCTAGGTGGTTGACCATCTTCTCCGTGCTTCAACTTAAACACCCATTTATTCTTGAGTGCTCGTTTGCCGTTAGGCAACTTTACCAGATCATAAGTGTGATTCTCATGCAAGGAATTCATCTCATCTTGCATGGCATTATACCACTCCTTACTTTTCTCATGTGACATAGCCTCCTGAAAGTCTTCTGGCTCTCCCCCATCAGTTAGTAACACAAATTCTGTAGTAGGATACCTCATGGAAGGACGTGGTCCTCTAGTAGATCTTCTCACATCATCAGGCTGTAGTTGCGGTTCAACAACTGGAGGCTCAACTTCAGGTTGATCATCATGACCATCATCACCAATATTGTCATCATCATCCTGCACATCTCCCCCTTCAACTCTAGGAGTCATCTGCGGTAAGACTGGATCAAAAATGATTGGAGTATGAGAGGATGTTTGTTGCTTTGGCTTTTCAATATCTTCAATAGTCTGATCTTCAAAGAACACAACATCTCTACTTCTGAGAACTTTCCTATCTACTGGATCCCATAACTTGTACCCAAGAGCATCTTCAGAGTACCCCAAAAATATACACTGCTTTGTCTTCTTATCTAACTTGGATCTCTCATCTCTAGGAATGTGAACAAAAGCACGACATCCAAATACCCTCAAGTGCTTATAGGAGACATCTTTACCGGTCCAAACTTTCTGAGGAACATCACCATCAAGAGGATTTGAAGGTGAAAGGTTAATCAAGTACACAGCTGTAACCAATGCCTCTGCCCAGAAAGACTTGGACAACTTTGCATGAGAGAGCATATATCGGATTCTTTCTTCAATTGTTCTGTTCATCCTCTCTGCAACTCCGTTCAATTTAGGTGTCTTTGGAACTGTTTTCTCAAGCTTGATGCCTTGACCCTTGCAGTAGCTTTCAAATGGGCCTCTGTACTCACCACCATTATCAGCTCTCACGACCTTGAGCTTTCTACCAGTTTCTCGCTCAACTCTAGCCTGAAACTCCTTGAAAGCAGAAAGTACCTGATCCTTGGTTTTCAACACAGTAACCCACACTTTTCGAGAATAATCATCAATAAAAGAAATAAAGTAAAGAGCACCACTATGGGATTTAGCATCCATAAAACATACAACAGTGTGGACAAGATCAAGAGGATACTTTCTCCTAGATGGGGGGCGAGAATGAAAGCAACCCTATGTTGTTTACCAGCTAAACAATCAACACAGGATCTAAGAGACATACCTGAGACATCAGGGAGATATTGCTTCTTAGAGAGCATCTGCATACCTTTCTCACTCATATGGCCAAGTCTATTATGCCATAACTCACTAGAACATTCATCTGCAACATTTACCTCATCCGCGCAAACCTTCGCTTGCATCATATAAAGAGAACCTTGCTTCTTACCTCGGGCTGCTATAAGATTCCCTTTGCAGAGCTTCCACTTACCATCATTGAAGTGGCTGAAGTAACCCTCTTCATCAAGTCTACCTATAGAAATGAGATTCAATCTGATATCAGGAACGTGTCTAACATTTCTCAAAATCAGCTTACAACCGGTGGAACTCTCCAAGTAAATAGTGCCTTTGCCGACAACCCTGGATGACCCATCATTCCCCATTCTAACACTACCAAAATAACCACTAGTGTAGAACGAGAAATAGTCTTGATGCGAAGTAAGATGATACGAAGCACCCGAATCAATCACCCAATTGCAGTCATCACCAGCTACATTCAAACACTCTTTATCACCAATGAAGAGCAAATCATCATCACTGATTGCTAGAGCTGTAGTATTTTTCTCTTCAGACTTCGACTCAGATGAATCACCCTTTCTATCTTTTGACTTGTCTCTTTTCATCTTTCTGCAGAACCTCTTAATATATCCCGGCTTGTCGCAATAATGACAAATAATTCTACCCTTGGATTTAGACTTGTCTCTGGAATTGTCTCTACCTCGAGAAGGTCGATTTTTGCTTCTTCCCCTATTAGACTCTTGTGCAACATAATGAGCTTCAGAATGATTGGAGGAACCCATCTCCTTTCTCCTAGTTTCTTCATTCAGCAGACTAGCTTTGACACTCTCCATTGTCAACTTACCATCAGGAGCAGAATTGCTAAGTGATACAAATAGTGTGTCCCAACTATCCGGCAATGAGGAAAGTAGTAATAGTGCCTGCAACTCATCATCTAAGGACATTTTCACTGCAGACAATTGATTAATCAAACCTTCAAAATCATTCAAATGTACTACCATGCTATTACCATCGTGAAATTCTAACTTTACCAATTTTCTCATCAATGACGCTTTACTTAAGGCGTTCTTCCTCTCATACATAGCCTCAAGTTTCATCCACAATTCATACGCATTCGTGTCATTGGAAATATGTTGGAGCACACTAACATCAACAAATTTTCTAATGGTTCCTACCGCTTTCCGATTCAAAATTTTCCATTTACTTTCATCTTGACCAGTGGGCATAGACTCATTTAAGATTGGTTCATACAAATCTTTCACATAAAGAATATCTTCCATCTTAGTTTTCCACACAGCGTAGTTGGTAGAGTCCAAATAAATCATACCGTGCATACTAGATTTATCATCCATCATAAACCAACACAAGAGTATCACCCAAGAACATATAAACCAAGCTCTGATACCACTATGTTGAGAAAAGTGGCGATATAATACACACACTTTCTCCCTTTGTGTTGTTAGATGAGCAAAAATAACCAATCCAATCAAACAAATAATAATAATCCCACAATCAAGCGCAATAAAGTAAAAATGCGGAAAGTAAAGCACACACGATATTTACGTGGAAAACCCAATGCGGGAAAAAACCACGGGACCGTAAGTGGTACCACACTCTTCCACTAATCACCAATAAAATTAATGGGTACAACCAAAATCCTCTCTAGACAATACTAGAGGTAATACAAACACCAAACAACCCTAAAACATCACTCAAAAGTGGTAAAATAACAATTAGGGTAAAATTAGGGCAAAATACAAATTACCCACTTACAGTGCACAAAACGACAATCCAACCGTTGAATATGTAGGTTAGGTAGGCAGGAACACCGTGTCAAAATTTGACGAAAAACGGAGCACGAATGGCCTTCGATCGGATCGCCGAAAAGTCACGCCGCGATACCTTTTCTCCTCGCTCCTGTTTCTGTTTTTTTCTTTTGTGCGTGGAAAAATTTTTTGATTGCTGAATCTTATTATATAACTGCTGCCCTATTTTCCTTGGTATTTATAGTTTTTAATTTTATTATTATTTTTTTTTAAATTAACAAATAATATTATAATTGTTAGCCCATTATTATTAAGCCCATAATTAAAATATTAATTGGGCCTTCCTCCAAGTGGGAGGGAATAACCCAACAAATCTCCCCCTCACTCCAACTTGGGGGGTATGACAAGTCCCGCTTTCAAACGGCACACCTCTAACTTGTCTCTTGGAAGGATCTTCGTCAGCATATCCGATCCATTTTCATGAGTACTGATCTTCACAAGCTCAAATATTTTCTCTTCTATCTGATCTCGAATCCAATGATACCTCCTTCGTATATGTTTCGTTCGACCATGATAGGTAGCATTCTTAGCTAGGTGAATGGCACTCTGACAATCACAATGTAACAAATAATCGTCTTGCTCCAAACCCAACTCCTCAAGGAAGTCCCTCATCCACACTAACTCTTTACCAGCTTCAACAGCTGCCACACACTCTGACTCAGTAGTCGATAGAGCAACACATTTTTGCAATTTAGATTGCCAAGAAATAGCTCCCCCTGCAAACGTCATCATGTAACCAGAAGTAGACTTACTAGAATCAATATCACCTGACATATCAGCATTTGTGTAACCATCCAACATAGGTTCACCAGGACCAAAACATAAACTTACTCTAGAAGTACCCCTGAGATACCTTAGAATCCACTTAACTGCTGCCCAATGCTCCTTTCCAGGATTAGACATAAACCTGCTAACTACCCCAACAGCATGAGCTATATCAGGCCTAGTACATACCATAGTATACATCAAACTACCTACAGCGGATGAATAAGGCACATTTTTCATCTTCTTCTTATCTTCATCTGTTGTAGGACATTGTTTGGAACTCAATTTCATATGCACTGGCAGTGGAGAACACACAGGCTTAGCATTGTTCATATTGAACCTTTTCAGCACCTTTTCAATGTATTTCTCTTGTGATATCCACAATTTCTTATTTTTCCTATCACGAGAAATACGCATGCCTAAAATTTGTTTTGCAGGGCCAAGGTCCTTCATAGCAAAGGACTTGCTCAAACTAGCCTTCAAGTCAACAATCTTATTGGAATCACGACCAACAATCAACATATCATCAACATATAACAAGAGAATGAGAAAGTCACCTTCAGCAAAATTCTTCACAAACACGCAATGATCAGCATATGTCTTGTGGAAGTCATTATCAACCATGAATGACTCAAATTTCTTGTACCATTGTCGAGGCGCTTGCTTGAGACCATACGAACTCTTCTTTAAGCGACACACAAGTTTCTCCTTTCCCTTGACCTCGAAGCCTTCAGGTTGCTCCATGTAAATTTCCTCCTTTAGGTCACCATGGAGGAAAGCAGTCTTCACATCAAGTTGCTCAATCTCCAAATTCATGCTGGCAGCCAAACTAAGTACAACTCTGATTGAAGACATCTTCACCACTAGAGAGAAAATTTCATCAAAATCAATCCCCTTCTTCTGTTCATAGCCTCGCACAACAATCCTAGCCTTGAACCTAGGTGGTTGACCATCTTCTCCGTGCTTCAACTTAAACACCCATTTATTCTTGAGTGCTCGTTTGCCGTTAGGCAACTTTACCAGATCATAAGTGTGATTCTCATGCAAGGAATTCATCTCATCTTGCATGGCATTATACCACTCCTTACTTTTCTCATGTGACATAGCCTCCTGAAAGTCTTCTGGCTCTCCCCCATCAGTTAGTAACACAAATTCTGTAGTAGGATACCTCATGGAAGGACGTGGTCCTCTAGTAGATCTTCTCACATCATCAGGCTGTAGTTGCGGTTCAACAACTGGAGGCTCAACTTCAGGTTGATCATCATGACCATCATCACCAATATTGTCATCATCATCCTGCACATCTCCCCCTTCAACTCTAGGAGTCATCTGCGGTAAGACTGGATCAAAAATGATTGGAGTATGAGAGGATGTTTGTTGCTTTGGCTTTTCAATATCTTCAATAGTCTGATCTTCAAAGAACACAACATCTCTACTTCTGAGAACTTTCCTATCTACTGGATCCCATAACTTGTACCCAAGAGCATCTTCAGAGTACCCCAAAAATATACACTGCTTTGTCTTCTTATCTAACTTGGATCTCTCATCTCTAGGAATGTGAACAAAAGCACGACATCCAAATACCCTCAAGTGCTTATAGGAGACATCTTTACCGGTCCAAACTTTCTGAGGAACATCACCATCAAGAGGATTTGAAGGTGAAAGGTTAATCAAGTACACAGCTGTAACCAATGCCTCTGCCCAGAAAGACTTGGACAACTTTGCATGAGAGAGCATATATCGGATTCTTTCTTCAATTGTTCTGTTCATCCTCTCTGCAACTCCGTTCAATTTAGGTGTCTTTGGAACTGTTTTCTCAAGCTTGATGCCTTGACCCTTGCAGTAGCTTTCAAATGGGCCTCTGTACTCACCACCATTATCAGCTCTCACGACCTTGAGCTTTCTACCAGTTTCTCGCTCAACTCTAGCCTGAAACTCCTTGAAAGCAGAAAGTACCTGATCCTTGGTTTTCAACACAGTAACCCACACTTTTCGAGAATAATCATCAATAAAAGAAATAAAGTAAAGAGCACCACTATGGGATTTAGCATCCATAAAACATACAACAGTGTGGACAAGATCAAGAGGATACTTTCTCCTAGATGGGGGGCGAGAATGAAAGCAACCCTATGTTGTTTACCAGCTAAACAATCAACACAGGATCTAAGAGACATACCTGAGACATCAGGGAGATATTGCTTCTTAGAGAGCATCTGCATACCTTTCTCACTCATATGGCCAAGTCTATTATGCCATAACTCACTAGAACATTCATCTGCAACATTTACCTCATCCGCGCAAACCTTCGCTTGCATCATATAAAGAGAACCTTGCTTCTTACCTCGGGCTGCTATAAGATTCCCTTTGCAGAGCTTCCACTTACCATCATTGAAGTGGCTGAAGTAACCCTCTTCATCAAGTCTACCTATAGAAATGAGATTCAATCTGATATCAGGAACGTGTCTAACATTTCTCAAAATCAGCTTACAACCGGTGGAACTCTCCAAGTAAATAGTGCCTTTGCCGACAACCCTGGATGACCCATCATTCCCCATTCTAACACTACCAAAATAACCACTAGTGTAGAACGAGAAATAGTCTTGATGCGAAGTAAGATGATACGAAGCACCCGAATCAATCACCCAATTGCAGTCATCACCAGCTACATTCAAACACTCTTTATCACCAATGAAGAGCAAATCATCATCACTGATTGCTAGAGCTGTAGTATTTTTCTCTTCAGACTTCGACTCAGATGAATCACCCTTTCTATCTTTTGACTTGTCTCTTTTCATCTTTCTGCAGAACCTCTTAATATATCCCGGCTTGTCGCAATAATGACAAATAATTCTACCCTTGGATTTAGACTTGTCTCTGGAATTGTCTCTACCTCGAGAAGGTCGATTTTTGCTTCTTCCCCTATTAGACTCTTGTGCAACATAATGAGCTTCAGAATGATTGGAGGAACCCATCTCCTTTCTCCTAGTTTCTTCATTCAGCAGACTAGCTTTGACACTCTCCATTGTCAACTTACCATCAGGAGCAGAATTGCTAAGTGATACAAATAGTGTGTCCCAACTATCCGGCAATGAGGAAAGTAGTAATAGTGCCTGCAACTCATCATCTAAGGACATTTTCACTGCAGACAATTGATTAATCAAACCTTCAAAATCATTCAAATGTACTACCATGCTATTACCATCGTGAAATTCTAACTTTACCAATTTTCTCATCAATGACGCTTTACTTAAGGCGTTCTTCCTCTCATACATAGCCTCAAGTTTCATCCACAATTCATACGCATTCGTGTCATTGGAAATATGTTGGAGCACACTAACATCAACAAATTTTCTAATGGTTCCTACCGCTTTCCGATTCAAAATTTTCCATTTACTTTCATCTTGACCAGTGGGCATAGACTCATTTAAGATTGGTTCATACAAATCTTTCACATAAAGAATATCTTCCATCTTAGTTTTCCACACAGCGTAGTTGGTAGAGTCCAAATAAATCATACCGTGCATACTAGATTTATCATCCATCATAAACCAACACAAGAGTATCACCCAAGAACATATAAACCAAGCTCTGATACCACTATGTTGAGAAAAGTGGCGATATAATACACACACTTTCTCCCTTTGTGTTGTTAGATGAGCAAAAATAACCAATCCAATCAAACAAATAATAATAATCCCACAATCAAGCGCAATAAAGTAAAAATGCGGAAAGTAAAGCACACACGATATTTACGTGGAAAACCCAATGCGGGAAAAAACCACGGGACCGTAAGTGGTACCACACTCTTCCACTAATCACCAATAAAATTAATGGGTACAACCAAAATCCTCTCTAGACAATACTAGAGGTAATACAAACACCAAACAACCCTAAAACATCACTCAAAAGTGGTAAAATAACAATTAGGGTAAAATTAGGGCAAAATACAAATTACCCACTTACAGTGCACAAAACGACAATCCAACCGTTGAATATGTAGGTTAGGTAGGCAGGAACACCGTGTCAAAATTTGACGAAAAACGGAGCACGAATGGCCTTCGATCGGATCGCCGAAAAGTCACGCCGCGATACCTTTTCTCCTCGCTCCTGTTTCTGTTTTTTTCTTTTGTGCGTGGAAAAATTTTTTGATTGCTGAATCTTATTATATAACTGCTGCCCTATTTTCCTTGGTATTTATAGTTTTTAATTTTATTATTTTTTTTTTTTTAAATTAACAAATAATATTATAATTGTTAGCCCATTATTATTAAGCCCATAATTAAAATATTAATTGGGCCTTCCTCCAAGTGGGAGGGAATAACCCAACACAACTTTACTCACATAATAAAAAACCCACTTTTCAATACACTAAAATAGAAAAATAAGGCAAATTAAAAAGGACAAAATAAGTATTTATCTAGAGTATTTGGAGGTTACATAACCTAAATTATTGGAAGCCTAATTAACATGACAATATTTTGGCAAATACTTTATTCTTCGTCATCGTGATCATCATATTTAATATATATCGTTTATAGAAACTATGATCAGAATTTAGATTGAGATGAAAGAAAAAAACTATACCAATAAAAAAGAATACGGCCAAAAAGACCATCGAATCGAGAAAAATTTGCAAAAGAGAGCAAATCAAGACAACATAATGTGAAAAATAGTGGGACTAGTTAAAGAAAAGGAAGGTCCAAATAAATAACCTTAAAAGAAAAAAAATATGTTTGATTTAAAAAAAGTTAGGTAACGAAATAATATGTATTTGGCTGTTTTATAGAGTTAAAGAAAATCAAAGGTGAAAAAAAACAAAATAAAAATTATGTTTGATAAGAAACAATGACTTAATCAAACTAAGAAATATAAACAAAGAATACTCACTTAAAACATACTTAATTATTTGTAATACTTACTTAAGGATCACTCTACTCAAACTAAGATATTAGCACTCAAGAGTCAAAATATTGGGTTACTCGTTAATATTTTAAGTTCATCAATTTAGAGATATCTAATAACTATAATTGGAAGACAAACATTTAGGGGTGTTTGGTATGAGAATATAAAATGTAATGGAAAGGAAAATGATAAAGAGGAGTAAGGGTAAGGGTATGGATTGTAGTTATATATTGTTTGGTATGAAAATATAAGGAAAACACTTAATTGATCATAGAAAGGGAATTTGTTACTTGACATAAATGGGTGGTAACAAAGTAAGGGTATCTATTACCCTCAAGAAAGGGATTGGGTTAACCTAATATCATACCAAACAAATATGTGAAGTAATTGTAATTGAATCCCTTACTTAGTATTAAAAAGTTCATACCAAACACCCCCTTAAAACTTGCAGAAGTCATTGAATTATTTTAAGCAAAGCTTAGTTTTCAATATCTTAATCATCCCCTATTTTGTAACCGTTACATATTACATAGTTTCTATTTTAAGCAATATTAACTAAACTTAACCTAAGTGATAACTTCTAACACAAAGAGATTCCATAAGGAGAAATAAGAGCTTGCAAGTATTTTCATAATTGATTTGAATAAAACTTTTTGTTAACCAAGACTTAAACGTTGATATTGACCCGTTTGACTTTGACTTCGAGTAATCTCCAAGAAAATAAGTTCAAATTAATTATTTTTACACTTTTTTTCATCAAGCCAAAATACGTAAAATGAATTTTCATTAAAAATGAAAATGCAATTATCGTGGGCTTTATACTTGGTCGTTTTCGCAATATTTTCACCAATATTCATCTACGGTTGAATATTATAATGTGGCCAACGTTGTCTTTGAATCATGTTGGCTAAGTTATTTACTTCTTTAACTTCAATCTCCCATTCCTAAAGCTAGTTTGATATACTGTAATAATACTAGTGCTATCTATCTGTTTGGCAATTCAGTGCAACATCAACATGTTATGCCTATTGAAATAGACATATATTTTGTTCGTGAAAAAGTACCACATGGTTAAGTTTGAGTACTGATAGAATTGATAGCATGATCGGTTGCCATTTCATTTCAAAATGAGAGAATAAATACAAAAAAGAAATCTTAAAGAATAAAAAAACTAACTAGAAGGATAATCTTGAAGAGTAAGAAAGCTTCAAATGCGAGGGTGTAATAAAATAAAGAACCAAAGCTAGAGAGAAAGGAAGCATGGGAAGACGCACACGTAGCAGCAAATAGTAGTAGCATAGCAATGAGCACATGCCAATTGCCATGCTACGTGTTAAGTTAAAAGACACGCGTCAAAAAATAAAGAAGCATACAGACATTATAAAAAGAGGTGCAAACCAAGCAGCTCAACTCATCAAATCCAAAATTACAAACAATTTACACATCTTAAAGAGTTTTATTAAGAGAGCTGATTATATTCATTTGAGTTTGTTTTTGTTGTCTTATTTATTTTCATCTTTCAACTTTGAAAATGGCATCACATGGTCAGAGTTACAGGGCTGGTGAAGCTACCGGTCGAGCTGAGGTACTTTTTCGTTATCTATCATTTTTTTAAAATTTTAACACTTTTTTTGGGTTCAATGCTATTATGTAAAGGGTCGTATAAAATAATGTTAGTCTATTTCTCTAATGTATATTTTTATAATATTATTTATTTTAATTTTAATATAGTTTTGAGGTATAATTATAATTATAATTAGTCTATTTTTCTAATTAATTAGATTGTGGTTACTTATCACTTTGAGATAGTAACTCTACACAAGGCTCTACCTTCTCTCACCGTCCGTGAATACAAGACGGGCTGGATACCGTTTCATAGAAACGGTAGCAATTAAATTTTAGAAACAATTATATTTTCAGTCAGACGATCTCAAATAAAGTATTTATATTCTCATAATAACTATTTAACTCATGAGTGTGTCTCAATGAGATCACTATCTACGAGTTGCCCCTCTCTGGTGAGAGTATGAGATCATCTCATATAATAATTTATAATTTGTGTCGTCAATATAGTATTGATTATTTGACCGTGAATTGACAATTGGGCCGAAAATACACAGGAGAAGGCAGATCAAATGATGGGAAAGACAAGAGGAGCAACCGAAGCAATGAAGAACAAGGCCCAACAAGCAAAAGACAAGACTATGGAAACAGCCCAAGCAGCAAAAGAAAAGACTTCTGAGAAAGCCTATGAGGCTAAAGACAAAACATCTAACATGGCCCAATCTGCTAAGGGTCAGGCCCAACAATCCAAGGATCAAACTGGATCCTTTGCTTCTGACAAGTCCCAAGCAGCCAAGGACAAGGCTTATCAAGCAGCCCAAGCCACCAAGGAGAAGGCGTCCGACATGACGGAATACGCTAAGGAGACGGCAGAAGCTGGCAAGGAGAAAACTGGAGGAATTCTTCAAAGGACAGGTGAACAAGTTAAGAGTATGGCTCAAGGTGCTGCTGATGCTGTTAAGAATACTTTTGGGATGGGTGAACCTGAAGAAGATGATCCAATTAAGACTACTAGGCCCTAGATTAGGGTTTTGGGCCTTTATATGTTATTGGGCTTTTCAATCTGTTGGGTTGTTTTAATTGTTGGGTTCGTGTTTTTAATATGTGTTGGGCTTGTTGTTGTGAGTACAAGAGAGTGACAGTTTTTTTGGTTGTCATTCTGTTGAGAGTGGGTGTGTTGATTATAGTGGTGTTAATTTAAATAATGTCAAAAATTTCCCTTATAAATGATACATCATGTTTTAGTTGTTTTATGTTTCATTTTTGATTTTCTCATTGAATCACAAATTTCTAACCCATTAGCCCAACCCATAAACCATAACAATTGTCGGATCATAAAAATTTATGATTAATTTTAATAGTTTTAAAATAATTAGTTATAATTGTCTTTAAATACATCATTTTATTTATAAAAAGTGATTAATTAGAAAAATACTAATAAAATGAGTTTGTTTATAGTAAGGTAATTTCATGCTTAAGACATGCATATCAAGTTAAATATTGTAATTATACATTTTATTTTAAATTAAAAAAATTAAGAATCAATAATTATGACTTTACAGTTGGGAAGAATAAATAAACTCTAAACATGATTATGTTATGATTATGGTTTGAGTCAAAATCTTTGATTTACAAACTAAGGTAATTACATATAAGGCCCTGCTCAACTCTTAACACAATTTTTGAATTAGATTATCTGAGAAGCGTTCTCGTGTTTGTTGAATAAGATTATCTGTTACTGTATCGACTGAAGCAGTAACTTCGTCGAGAATCAAATACTTTGCTTCTTTTGAGAAGTACTCGGGCTTAGTCTTAGACATACTGTTATGGTTGTCGAAACTCGACAAAACCATGTGAACAGAGAAAAAAGGGAGAAGATAAGAATTTTCAAGAGAGGAGAAGAAATCGTAGAAGAGAAGTTTTATTTCACTTTATTTCATCAACTCTAATACAACATTATGTCCCCTTTTATACTACCAAAACTATAACAAACATCCATTTATAACTAATTACATTTTAATACCAAATATACCTATAACACATACAAGTTGCCTTTGTCCCATGATCCAATTTTCTCCGTTTTCAGTTACTAAAATTTCACATAAATAGGCAAGTATTACAGTGAAATATAAAAAATAAAAAGTGAAAATTACTCTACTCTTAATCTGTCCCCTTGATATTGCACCATGGGGAATGATATGGAGTTTAACGAATTGGTTTGAGTGAGTTAGTCTTTGTCCTTTTGCGACTTAAAAGGAAAAAAAATAAAGAGAAAGATGTGTTAAAAGTGATGTGGTCACTCATGTTCAAAAAGAGCAATGGGGCTAATTTATTGAGATTGAGACATCTCATGGGGCAAAATCAGAAAAAAAAAATAGTTACAATCAGTAAAATCAGTTGTAATCAGTAGAAATCAATTGCAATCAATAAAACTAAATTAAATTCCGCATAAATCAATTACAATTAATAAAAATCAATTTGAATCAATAAAAGTCAGTTTCAGTCAGTAAAAATCAGTTGAACTAAACTGAACCTAATCAGAAAGTGGGGCAAATTAATAGGGATGGAGAGAAAACTATGCAGTGACTAGTTACTCCAAACATGGCTCACTACCAATCTACCATCACGAACATGAACATTATCATGTGAAGTTGCAGCAATTAAGGGTCAATCAAAAGCAATCTCTTTGTTACCAAGGAAAATAGAATGTTGTACCGTACTCAACAAAATACCCTTGACGAAGCTCAAGCAATAAATATATACCACACATTAAAATAGATTAGAGAACAAACCTATTGAATCAAGCTTCTCTTGTTTATTCCTAACTTCATCACCAAGTTGGCACTTATCAAGGACCTAAGGAATAAGGATTTGCATTAGCTAAAGGGTATAAGAAAAATGTTAAAAGGTGCAAATTCATGTAAAAGAAGCAAAACTACCTCCCAAATTTGTTCATCTGAGTACTCTTCAAGCGGATCTAAGTTGCTTCGAATACTTCCTTCAAACATAGTGGGATCTTGCAGGATGATACTAAATTTAGATCGTAAATCATGTAGTCCAATGGTGGAAATGTTCACACCATCTAACATTAGCTGCCCTGTTGTAGGCTCAACTATGCGGAAAAGTGTTTGTATGAGAGTTGATTTACCACTTCCTGTTCTCCCTACAAAACCGGTCTTTATCCCTCCTTCGAAAGTGCATGTGATACCTCGTAAGACAAGTGGTAAATGTGGTGCGTAACGAACCTAAACATACATGGAAGAAAATGCACGTATCGAAGTTATCAGAGTTAGATTGTGCTGACAATTTTGCTTAAACAAGTTGTGTCATTGTTCCAATGAGTAACCATGCTCGGACAAGCATATGGCTTGTTAATTCGAGAATCTTCTAGTTGGATTATTGTCTCATTTTTCTCTATAAATTAAGGATGAATTTAACAATAAAATGAGCTCAAATTTACTTGAAGATCTTGAATCTGAACTTCTCCATGAAATGGCCAAGATGGGAGTGGGCTATTTTTTTCTATAACAAGAGGAGGTTTACTTGGTATGCAGGTGTATTGAAGGATCCTCTCAACAGAGATAATTTTATTCTCTCTTGTACATAGATTTTTTACTACAAAACCTAGCAAACTTGTTAAAGTACGCCCATAAGTAACAGACAAACCAGCAATTCCTGAAGAGGAAAAAATGTCATTAGTATATCTCTTTAAGTAGAAGGTTACCGATATAAGTAAAGCATTTATACTATGTTTGGATAATAATTTTGCAGAAAAAAGATAGGAATGGAAGGGGAAGGAAAAGGAAGGGAAGAAAAATAGAAGAAAGTAACTGTTGTTTGTTTAAGAGGGAAGAGAAGGGAAGGAAAAGGAAAGGATGGAAAAGTAACTGTTGCAGAAAAAAGATGAGAGTTTTCCTTCCAAATCTTTTCAATTTTGCAGAAATTATGTCTGCAACAAAAATTATTAATCTAATCCTCTAATTCATTTTCCTCCCATTTCGTTATCCAAACAAGGGACTATTCATCCCTCAAGGCTCAAAATCCCTCTCCTTTTTTTTCCTCTATTTCCTTCTGTCCAAACACACCCTTTCACTATGTTTGGATAACAATTTTGTACTAGAAAAGAATGGAAGGGAAGGGGAAGGGGGAACGGAAAGGAAGGGAAGAGAAATAGAAGGAAAGTAAGTCTTGTTTGTTTAGGGGGAAGTGAGGGAAAGGAAGGAAGATGAGAGTTTTTTCTCGAAATGATTAAAACATTAACAAAAATTATTCATCTAATCCCTCCAAATCCCCGCCCTCCAAATTCCTTCCTTCTTATTTCGTTACCAAATAATATTCTTTTAAATACCTTCCTTTCTTTTTCCTCTATTTCCTTTCATCCAAATACATCCTTTTAAGTAAGAAATTAAATACCAGGATCAATTACTCCTTCAGGAACAGAGATCAAAAAGATCAGTGAGGCAACAAATGTAATTGAACATAACAGGTCCAAATGAAACGAATGCCATTGCATTGCAGCAGCATTATAAAACATGGGCCTTGAATATCCATGTACTAGCTTCACATTTGTATCACAAAATCTAGATTCTTGATCAAAGCTCCTAATAGTTATTGCTCCCGATATAGTTTCAGAGAAAAATTGAATCAATGGAGCTTTAGTTACTCCAACTAATCGAGAAAGTTCTCGAGCACAAGGTAAGTAATATTGCTGCAATGTAACGAAGAAAACAAGATGTAAGACTTGAGCATATTATTAACTAAAAATTTTAGAAAATCATGAATTGGCCTAGTGATTGAAGACTTTCTTTTTCACCCTTATAATAGTATTCGAATTTGACCACCTATCGGAAGGATGATTCCCTCTCTCCTTGTATGTAGGGGATTCTCTACCCTTACCCAAAATTTTTTAAAAAAAACAACTTGAAAATGCCTATATATGTTTTTAGACTACTATAAGACATAAATTCTTTGTTATCATTAATAAGAGTAAGGTTGTGTACGTATGACCCCCAAACTCTGCCTAGATGAGAGCCATATAATGGAATTGGGGTAAAAAGGATGTTGTTGTTAGAGTATATAAGAAATTTTGGGGCCTCAACCGTGAGGTTTAGCTTTTGGTTGAGTTGGCACGGTTGAGCTTTTGGTTGAGTTGGTTTCTTGATATGGTATCAGAAGCTAACGTGACAAGAGGTCACAGGTTCAAATCTCAACCACCCTTCATTTAAAGTGGAATATTTAGCGCTAGATATGAAGAGGGCTTGTGTCATCCCCACCTATAGCCCAAAGGGCTCTTGTGTGAGGGGGCGTGTTAGAGTATATAACATATCCTGGGGCCTCAACCATCTGCCTAAGCTTTTGGTTGAGTTGGTTCCTTGACAGTTGTAAGACATAAATTGTATGTAAGAATTGCCTCGAGCTAATTGTATTACCTGATACCAAAGACAGTGCAATTACAGGAATGAAAGTTGCAAAAACTTGCCATGCTACTTGTGACATCATGACAACAGTTCCAACAAGTTGTATATATAAGAATGCAACTGCACCAAGTTGTTGTGGAATAGACATATCTACTGCACTTTGATCTGTAGATGCCTAAACATCAAGGAAGAAAATCCAGTAAATAATTTCATGTCAATCGAGGATGCAAAAGATTCCATTCATCCATAAATGTACGTACCCGATTTAAGATCCGTCTACTTGGGGAAGAATCAAAGAATACATTGGAGCGCGGAAAATGCAAGAGTGCATCTTACTGAAAAGTGAAGTAGCCGTCTTGTATGCAACAGTCGCAAGGAGGGTTGTTCTTGCTAGGACACAAAAGGCGCTTCCAATCGCCAAAATTGCATAAACAAGTATTAAGGTTTTACCTTCAATTGTAGGTTTTGCACTCGATGAGGCGGGAGTTGCCCAAGCAATCCAGTAGTTGCTTGAGATTTCAAGAGTTTGAAAAACAATTTGAGCTAACAACATAAACGGTACCAAAGCTCCGTTATATGCGGTTGTGATAAACTTCCAATTTCCATTCTACCTTTCTCTCTTTCTTCTTCCTGTACGAGTTGTCCCATGGTGTCAATCATGTCATCGTTAGTTATTTCAGGTTGACTACCATTGATATCCTGTTCAATATCTCTTATATCACTATGTTCCTCCTCGATGCGTGTTGGTTTTACTTCTTTATGGTCAATTGAATCAAGAGCAGACAAGGCTTGCTCATGTGCTCCCACAAGTTCCATAAAGTCTGTTCCCGAAGATAAAATATTATCATACTTTCCTGCTTGTAAAATCTTCCCATGTTTTATGACCTTCCAAATCAAACATGGGCAAGTAATTAATTTAATAAAAAAAAAAATTTATGTTGGTGTTCCATATTATGTTTGTCCCTTTTTCGATAAGGCTAGAGATTAATAGTTCTTTGGTTTTGGATTATAATGGATTATATTAATAGGGTTTATTTAATCATGTGCACTTCTTACTATATGAAGTTGCTAATGATGTTTGCTACCAAGGGTCAATCGGAAAGAACACAACCACTTTGGTATCACCGACAAGAGTAAGGCTGCGTACATCCGACCTCCAAACCTCACCTAGGTGGGCATCAATTAATGGAATTGGGGTAACAGAATGTGTAGATACCGTATCCTATATTGGAACATGCTTCAAGGAACATGCTTCTAAGACCTTGTCATACTTGTCATGATCCATTTCTTTGCCAAACAAAATATTATCGACTATTTTTCCACTCTGAATCCAAGGGAATTGTGCAACATACGCCTTTGATCTACTCAATTTTAAACCTCCGGATATTTTCGGTACTTCCCCTAATATACAAGAAAGTAGAGTTGATTTTCCAGAACCAACTGCACCACAAACCGCAACTTTCATACCGTGATGGACTCTAAGATTGATGTCCTTCAATGTAGGATTTGAACCTGGTGGATCCCAAGTAAAGTTTCCTTTGTTTATCTCAACAGCAAACTCAGAAGTTTCCCTAGGATGTTTTTCTACGGTATCAAGATCGATCTCATCGAGGCTTAGGAAAGACGCAATTCTATCTGGGGAAACTTTTGTTTGAATTATCATAGAAATTGTATCGGGTAAAAAGTAAATGGGTTCTTCAAGAATCCTAAATGTTGCAAGCGCAGCTAAAACCTTACCGGATTCAAGAGGGATGCCTATAATCATACATGTCCCGAAAGTAAAAACCGACACAAATGCTGGTGCACTCCAAAAAAGAAAGGTTGTTATGGCTGTATAATACAAGAACTTTTTAAGCCATCCATTCTCAATATTTCTTAGTTCAACAATCTTAGACAAGAACTTCATCTCCCAAACCTGAAGTTTGAGGATTCTCATGTTTCTTAGTACTTAGATTCCATTAGCTCGCCTTGGTACTTCTCAAGAACGGCCGACAAAGGATATATGAGTAGCATAATGACTACGGTTGCAACAAGTGCGGCAATTGATGCAAGGCCTAGACTTCTATACAAGAGTATCATTGCTAATGTGACTAGCATAATCACCATCCATGGATCAAGTATGTACCAACCGAAATCCCTGATTCTCTCAACATCGACAGACATTATATTAATCATCTCCCCACTTGATTGTGCTTGCTTCGATAGACACAAGAGGGTCAAAGCCTTATTATAAACACTTTCTATAAGAACCGCTCTTACCCTAACCCCGGATACTTGAAGCCTAAAGAACCAATGCCTTTGTGCAAATGCCTCCACTAATTTGCAATGAAAAATGTACAAACTAGATAAATCCCTTCATTATCAAAAACCCTTCTCCCATTAAGGTATTGCACAAAGGTATCAATGAGATATGGACCAACAAACATTGCTAATCCATAAAGAAAGCATAGAAAACCAGTTAACACTATATCAACCCATGTAATAAAAAACAATGATTTCATAAGCTTAAAAGTTGTAACCCTCTTATTACTAACCATTCTAGAAGAACCCAAGAAGTTTCTAAATACCATATAGGATTCATTAGCATCATCCATACCCGAAAGCGGAGGAACATCATCAAGATCCAAAGTTTTCTTATAACCTATGGAGATTAATGAGCCTATCCAAGTGAAACATAATTTACTAAACAAACCAGCATTCAAATATGGACTACCCTCAAATTTTCCTGTATTAACACTACTATTAACATTCAGAAAGGCTTCTTGTAGCTTAGTATCCTCATTAGTAACCTTCCCAAAAAAAACCCAGCTACAGAAAACAAAATTCCTGATGTAATATACACAAATCAGATACCAAATTTGGGATTGAGTATTGATTTTCACTAAAATGGGTTATATCTATTACAAGACAATAACATGATATAGCAAGGTAAAGCCCCACCAAAATCTCAAAAGTAATGGGAATTTTACATGATTTGACTGGTGAAATTGGGTATGAATATAGACAGAAAGTAGTAACCGAACAAGGGTGTTAAGTGCTAAATCCAAAAGGGTTATTAGCTTTTCATATGAGAAATTATTTGTATAAAAAAAGAAGTAAGTTATGAGAAAGAACAGTAAATTGTACAAAGAAAGGGATAAAACTGAGAACATAAGAGATTTGTAATACCATGGTTTACTATGTTTAGGTTGATCACTACCATCAACTGGTTGAAACATTTTGCATACTCAAGAAAGAGTAAGACCAAAAAACAAAACAAGGTGTTAAAAACAGAACATTCTCGCAAAAAGATTTGATGTTGAAGGAAATATAGTATTGAGGATGTTGAATTTGAAAGAAAAACAGGGATTTCAGACATACCCATGTCCATTTTTAAGGTTTTTTTTTTTTTTTTTTTTTTGCCTTTTGCTTTTAGTGCTTGGGATACATGAAGAGTTGAAGAAGATTTATAGCTTTAGTGGAATTGTGGAAAGATCAAACTTCAAAAGAAAATTAATGAATGGCGCTTGTCTTCTTATGAGAAATTGAATAAAATAATTTAAAAAAAAATTCCAAAATTAAGTTTGAAAAGCTTTTACCAAAATAAGTGTCTCTGTACTCTGTTCGGCTAAAGTTCGTTTGTTTTAAGAGCCAAAGAAAAAATTTATTTTGGTCAATGTTAGTAACAGCAAACAAAAGAAAAATAATATAATAACGTATAAAAGACAAAAACGTAAATTACATATTGTTTGTCGTATTTTTCATCCTTTAAACAAATATAACATTATTTTTGTTTGTTCGATGTAAGTAACAGCGAACAAAGTATATTTTTTTTCTTTCTTCGCTGTTAGTAACAATAATCCTTAAGCTTGGACATGGAGATGCTTATTTTGAAAATTAAAATTTTCCAAAACTTATTTGGGAATTTTTCAATTTTTAATCTTCTTACAGTTTATAGCCCGTTTGGTAGTATAGTAATGAAAAATTAGTGTAATTTAGTAGAATATCTCTTGACAAGTGTAAAGGTTATACTTGTTTGCTTCAATTATCTCATTTTCTTTGCAAAATTCAATCAATCATTATCATATTAAAATGCGGTATTAGGTGATCATGAAAAATTGTGAAAAATAAAACTATTTAGAAATAAGGTTTCATTATCATAGAAATAACATGATACATTTAATAAAAACTTACACTATAAATCATCTTCATTACCATTGTTTAGTATAACAAAAAAAACTCGTTAGAGTTTAGCTATAACTAACCACTCGATAATTTACTCGTGTGCAATAATTATTAATAATTAATTAATAAATAATTAAATATATTTTTAATAGCTAAAAATAATAAATACATGTTGTCTTTTTATTTTCAATACTAATTTAGTTGGTTAGATGAAGATAATTCATCGAGTAGATAATGATGAGGTCTACGATTAAAAATTAATTATGACAAAATTAATAGTTTGACTTTTACACCATTAGAAAAAAAATATCTAAACGAAATCTTTAATTAAAGTAGGATACTAATAAAGTGGTATTAGTTACTAAAAATTAAGGTCTTAGATTATTTATTGTTCTTTTCACTTATTTTCTTTGCCTTAGTTAATTATTTAAAATTTATTTACTTTATGTATTTTTTGTTAGTTATTTATTTAATTTCTATTCAAATGACTCAGTTTTAGTACAATTTGTGTTTTAATTTGCAAATTTTGGTGTTACTCATCTCTCTCTTTATAAGAATCTCTTTATATAGAGGTTTATTTAACTTCGTATATTCTTCGTTATCCTCTTTTAGGAGAGATTATGTGCATGGCCCATTAGTGACTTTGTGTGGAAGTACTTAATTGATAACTGTAATTATAAATGGTCATTAAAAATCACTAATTAATCTAATAGTTGAAAGATTTTTTCATTCACCTTTATAATATAAATTTTTCCTTATGTAACTTGTATAAATTACAAACCATCAATAATATATTAATTTATGTGTTTTCTTTTTGCTAATGAATGAATGTCTCTCTGTTTATAGAGATTTGATGTTAACAACCTTTACATGAAACACTTGGACATGTATTTCCAAATCAGAAAAAATGGCGCGCATTTCAAATACTCCAAATTTCAACAAGAAACAATATAATAAAGAATGTTGTGCATTCTCAAATATTTTGATATCACATGTTCCTTTTTAAGATGATGGAATTGGAGGCACAACTTTGAATTTTTCGCTAAGGCAATATTTTATTATCTCAATGTTATTAAATGACTTTCAATAAGTCACAGTTTGAGGAGTCACAAGCAGGCAATATTTTTCGCTAATGATATCAAAGTTGTTTCAAATTAACCCTTGGTAGCAATTAGCAAACATCATCTGCAACTTCACAATAAAATATCAATTTGTACCCATGATTTCATGAATCACTTTCTCGGTAAAACACTAAAGGAAACGCAGTTGTGCAAGGCAAACTTTTCCTTTACAAGTTGCAAATTAGTGCCTCAATAGTGATAGAATAGGTTTATCATTAAAAAAAAAACTTATTTATTTATAAATAACGTATTGGACCCTTTGATCAAGCCCTAGACCATGTTTACAGATGAGATATTAAATTGATGATGATGACCCTTTGGTCAAGCAGTGTACTCTTGTATATATTTTTCACTATGTGTTATTCGAGCTAGACCGTGTTGTATACTCCGCCACAAGTTTAGCAAACGACGATGACTTGTTTTCGAGCAACCTCGAAGGAAGATCACATTCTTGAACAAGTCCTTGACTCAAAAGCACCACCATATCACTATCAATAACAGAATTTATACGGTGTGCAACGATAATTACAGTCGAATCCGAGAAATGTTTCCTCAGTGTTTGCTGAATCACATTATCGGTTGCAGTGTCGACTGATGCAGTCGCTTCGTCAAGAACCAACACTTTGCTTTTCTTAAGCAAGACGCGTCCTAGACATACGAGTTGCCTCTGACCCATACTCCAATTCTCTCCGTTTTCAGTAACTGTAAGTTTAACATGAACATTCGTATGTAGGATCGACATAGAACATAAACGAGTTCACAAATGTCAAGTATATGAAGGAACAAACCTATGGAATCGAGCTTTCCTTCTCTGTTTCGAACTTCTTCACTTAGTTGACACTTATCAAGGACCTAAAACATCATAAAGCGTACTATAACTTAGGGAAATTAAAGGAAAGACATCTAGTGTCAAGTGTATTGTAAGTGTTTACCTCCCAAATCTGTTCATCAGTATACTCTTCAAGGGGATCCAAGTTGGTTCGAATGGATCCTTCGAACATGGTGGGATCTTGAGGGATTATACTTAATCTAGATCGTAAATCATGTAGTCCAATCGAGGAAATTTCGATACCATCTAAGACTATCTTCCCAGATTCAGGTTCAACAATTCGGAAAAGTGCTTGAATAAGAGTTGATTTACCACTTCCTGTCCTCCCTACAATGCCAGTCTTCTTCCCTCCTTGGAAAGTGCATGATATACCATGCAACACAATGGGTAAGTGGGGAGCATAACGAACCTGCATTTGTGAAAGATGAATTCTCAAGTAGAGAAGATAAATGTGTTTCCTTTTTTCTCTTTCGGATTCAGGGGTACTGGGGTAGGCTGGAGAATCCTATGCTAATTGGACTCGGGTACTGATGTCAGATACTGGTACGTATCCAAGTGCCGGATACGTCTAAATATTCAATTTTACGCCTAAAATGAAGTGTGTAAGTGCCTTACTAATGTCTGAGCATCAAGGATCGAACACGGTACGTGAAGCAAAATGAAGAGTACGAGTAACATAACTATAGACTAGAGGATATGGGTAAAATGAATGAAGTTTTACTTGAATACTACGTTTCTTTAGTTTTGAATTATAAGAGATTATGGTAAAGTTGCAGATGATGTTTGCCAAAAGGATTAATCGGATTCAACATCTTTGTTTTTATAAGGGTAAGGATGTTGTCATCCGATTCACTAAATGGCACTAGCATGATGAATGTTGTGAGGGAGTCCAAAAACCACATACAAAATTTACCTTGAGATCTTGAACACGAACTTCTCCATGAGATGGCCAAGAAGAGTCTGGCCGATTTTCTTCTATAACAAGCAGAGGTTCGCTCGGTATAGAAGTGTACTGTTGGATCCTCTCAACTGAGATGATTTGATTCTCCATGTTACCCATATTGAATATTACATTACTTAGTAACTTGTTCAAATTAAGCCCATATGTAACAGCCAAACCAGCAATTCCTGAAAGTGAAAAAAATACCAGATTCACAAACGAAAAAAGAGGGTCATCACTAGAATCCGCTCATAGAAGCTATAATTTGGGTCGGGAGGGTTGGATGACAGCTGACCATACCCTGATCAAATGAGATAAGGAGGTTGCGGCCGGTGAGACGCTTAGCTCAATCAAAGAAAAGAGGGCACACATTAGTATGTTAAGTAAAACTTCGTACATACCAGGATCAATTAGTCCCACAGGAATCGAGATCAAACAGACCAAAGACGCGGCAAATGTAATAGAACACAACAGGTCCAAGCGCATACAAAGCCATAGTATTCCAGCAGCAAAATAAAACTTTGGCCTTGAATATTTGTTTACAAGATTCATATTTGTTTCGACAAATCTTGATTGTTGATTGAAGCTCCTAATAGTTGTTGCTCCGGACATAGTCTCCGAAAAATGTTGTATAACTGGTGCTTTAGTCACTCCAACCAATCGACTAAGTTCTCGACCTGAGGGTAGATAAAATTTCTACAAAAAAGGGAGAAAAAAGAGTCAAAACATGGATTAATGGTCTAACATGAGAATGCAGATCATAAACTCTTGGTAAGATCAATAGATTTACCTGGTACCAAAGAGAGATTACAAATACTGGGATGAAGATTAAGATAACCTGCCAAGCAACTAGTGAAATAACCACAAAGATACCCAGGAGTCGTATCAATAAGAACGCGAAATTCCCAATTTGTTGTGGAATGGCTATATCTATTGCACGTTGATCAGTAGAAGCCTGAACATAATGCAAAATATTAATTCATGTCATTGTAAATTCTACAGTTCTCCTAGAGTTACAGCCATCAAAGCTTTTAGTTGAGTAAGTTTCTTAAGATGGTATCAAAAGCCAACGTGACAGAAAGGTCGGTGTCAAAGGGCTCTTGTGAGAAGGGGTAACAACAACAACAATGTCAAAGACTTGATCCCAAAAGATTGGTATCGGCTGTAGGAACCAATATATCAGTTTTAATGATCGTGTTGGGGGAGGCATGATAAAATATATAACATATCATAAGCTACAACCATCGGCCTAAGCTTTTGACAGAATTGGCTCCTTGATAGATATATGAACTGAACTTAAGTCCAATATGCTGTTATCAGCAGGAAAATGATGAATATTTGCATCAGCTCAGATTGCCAGTTAAAATAGAAAAATGGACAGTGTCAGCTGCAAACAAGCCTGTCAATAAGGATTTTTTCTAGCGAAAAAACAAGTATGGAAAGTGCAAGTATACCCGGTTTAAGATTCGTCCACTTGGGGTAGCATCGAAAAATGACATAGGAGCGCGAAAAATGCTTGTGTGCATATCACTGAAAAATGAAGTTGCTGTCTTATATGCAACAGTTGTAACCAGACTTTCCCTTGCTAGGATACAAATGGAACTTCCAATGGCCAAAGCGACATAAACAAGCATCAAAGTTTTCTGATCGACCAAAGGCTTTTCATCAGAAGAGACTGGAGTTGCCCATGCTAGCCAATAATTACTTGAGATCTGAAGAGATTGAAAGACAATTTGAGAAATCAATATTAATGGGATTAAAGCCCCTCCATATGCTTTTGTGAGGAAATTCCAATAAACCGAAAAACCAACTCGACCTTTCTCCCTCTCTTCTTCTTGCACAAGTTGTTCTTTAGGCACTAATGTATTATTAGTTTTTGTATCCCGAGAAACACTGCTTTCGAGTTTTATGTTGTTTTTAGCGTTATGTTCCTTATCGACCATTGTACTTAATACTTTATGCTCAATTGAATCAATTGTAGACAACGATTTTTCGTGTGCTCCCACCAGTTCCATGAAATCTGTTCCTGAAGCAAGGATATCATTGTATTTTCCTGCTTGGATAATTCTCCCATTTTTTAGGACCTTCAAGAGAAATATGTATTTGAGTAATTACACTAAGACATAATTTTTGACAAAAAAAAAAAAAAAAAAAAAAAAAACTATTTCAAGTTTAATTAAATTTTTACCAAGATCAGATCAGCAGCAGGTAAGAACTCCACTTGGTGTGTGACATATATCACAGTTTTGGTATCTAAAAGGCCAAGCAAACATTCCTACAAGTTGAATAAACAAAATTAAACCACTCATTTCTACAATTCAATTCAATGAAACATAATTCGCTTGTTAATTCGCCTTTTGAATTCGTAATTTGCTCAAAATGGTTGAAAAATAGCCTAAAATCGACCATAATTTGCTTTTTTCAATTCGGAATTCGTGAGGCGACAAGTGAATCATGTGACACTAGTCCAATTGCAACTGTTTAATTTGACAACACCGAATACCATGATATCGACTGAAAAGGCTTATACCTTAAAGAGATGACTACCGGTGTGAGCATCGACAGCACTAAACGGATCATCAAACAAATAAATATCAGCATCATGGTACAAAGCGCGGGCAATTTGTATCCTTTGCTTTTGACCTCCACTTAAATTGATACCCCTCTCACCAATAAGTGTTTGGTCTCCGAAAGACAAGATTTCGAGATCCTTCTTCAAGGAACATGCTTCTAGGACTCTGTCATACCTTTCATGATCCATTTCTTTCCCAAACAAAATATTGTCTACAATCGTGGCACTCTGAATCCAAGGTGATTGTGGGACATAAGCCTTGGATCCGTTCAATCTTAAACTTCCTGAGATTTTTGGTACTTCACCTAAAATGCAAGATAGTAAGCTTGACTTGCCAGAACCAACTGTGCCACAAACTGCTACGCGCATACCATGTTGAACTCTAAGATTGACGTCCTTCAATGTAAGGCTCGAGGATGATGAATCCCAGCTAAAATCCCCTTTGTTTATCTCAATAGCAACATCAGAAGTGTTAGGAAGTGTCTCTATAGAATCATGCTCCAATTCATGAAGGCTAAGAAATGAGGCAACTCTATCAAGAGAAACTTTAATCTGAATCGTATTTGATATTGTATCAGGAAGATTGTTAATGGGTACTTGAAGAATCCTAAAAGTTGCAAGTGCTGTCAAAATTTTCCCTGATTCAAGAGGAATACCCAAAATCATACAAGTCCCGAAAGTAACAACAGATATAAACATAGGTGCACCCCAGAAAAGGAATGTCGTTACAGCGATTGTGTAGAGAAACCTTTTCAACCATCCATTCTCGTCATTTCTTAGCTCGACAATCTTGGACAAGAACTTCATCTCCCAAGCTTGAAGCTTTAAAATCCTCATGTTTTTCAAAATTTCCGAAGTTGACTTCATTCTTCTATCCCTAGATTTCATTAGCTTCTGTTGATAATTCTTAATCATAGTCGACAAAGGATAATTGGCGAGCATGACTACCATAGTCGACACAAGTGCAGCAATCGATGCAAGTCCAAGGCTTTTATACAACAGTATCAAAGCTAATGTAACTTGCACAATTACCACCCATGGATCATGAATATACCAACTAAAACTACCAATTCGTTCTGCATCAACCGACATAATATTAATCATCTCACCACTAGATTTCCCTTTCTTCGATTGACAAGAAAGCGTCAATGACTTATCATAAATACTCTCCATTAAAACAGCCCGTGTTCTTACCCCAGCTGCTCGAAGCCTAAAGAAGTAATGCCTTTGTGCAAAGCTCTCCACAAGCTTTGCACTGAAAAAAGCAGAAACTAAAAGAATTCCTTCATTCTTAAATCCCCTTCTTCCATTAAGGTATTGGACAAAACTATCAATAAGGTATGGACCAGCATAAGATGCAAATGTATAAACAAGACAAAGGAAACCTGATGAAAGGATATCCTCCCATATTGTAAAGATCAAGGATTTTGTAAGCTGCAATGTTGTCACCTTCTTATTTCTACCACCCTCTTTAGCCGAATCCAAAAATTTTCGAAATATTACATTCGATTGCTTAATGTCATCCTTACCTGAAAGCTGAGGAATATCCTCAAGATCTAAAGGATTCTTATAACCTTTGGAGATCAAATTCCCCACCCAAGAGAAAGTAAGTATACTAAACAAGCTAGCATTAGAGTAAGGGCAATCTCCAATTTTACTTGAATCAACACTACCATTGTTATTCAATAAGGGTTCTTGCAAATTAGCATCATCTCTAATAAATTTCCCAAAAAACCCAACACAACAAAAGAAAATTCCTGATATTACATACACAAAATCTGATACTAAAGCATGAATTGACAAGCAATGCTTTTTACTACATTGGATTATGTCAATCACAAGTATATAAAAGGAAACAACAAGGTAAAACCCCCACCAAACCCTCAATAGAATTGGGAATTTCACATTACTAAAGGGGTTAAACTGTGTGTACAAGTAAAGAAACACCAACACCCAAACAAGTACTTTGAGTGCTAAATCCAAAAGGGTGATTATATTTTCATATGACCAATCATTTTTATACCAATAGAAATAATTCAAGCAAAATATTACAAAAGTATACAAAGAAAGGGAAAAAGAAGAGAGCAGAACAGAATTATAATACCAAAAGTTTCTTTCTTTTGGGTGATTATTGCTATCAACTCTCCTTACTTTGCATACCCATGAAATGATGAGACCAAATAAAAAGAGTAAGTGTGTAAAAACTGATAATTCTTGTAAAAAAGTAGGGTTTTGGAGGAAACTAAAATCTGGGTGTTTTAGAGGAAGGTAAGAATTGGGAATTTTCATGATACCCAGGTTTAATTTTGAGGAAAGCATTCAACAAGAGAATTCTGAGTGATTTTAGAGGTTGGAATGCTTAAAAAAAGTAGGAAATTTGAAATTTTATAGTGATTATGACAATGAGACAATGAAATTAAATTTGGACAAAAATTTATCGAGCAATGGACAAATACTATGTTATGAGTATCACTAATTCACTATCTCTAATCAGTTATCACTGTCATACGTAGAATAGTAAAGTAAGGCTGCATGAAAGTCGATGGCGTGCTTGAATTATCTTCAAATGGAGTCATGCATTATTCACCCCTTCGGCCCTACCTAAACCATTGATTTTGAGGCAACTTTAAAAGAGAAATAACATTAAATAAAGAGTTTATATTTTCATAATATCTGATAAATTATTTAATTATATATAAGACGCGTCTTTCAGTCATATTGTTTCATACTCTCTTTTATTCTTCTTAATATTCACATTTACTTTTAGATTATTATTTACTTATTATTCTTAATTTGTATTTTATTTTTTATCTATAACTTAAAATATATTCAAGTGAGATCTTGCTTCATTCGCTAAATACAAGGGTTATTAATTTCAATTTTTCATAATTTTTAGTTATACACAATTAGAAGAATTAATATATTGTCTCAGCAAATGTGAAAAAGTAAATGAGACTATTAGGAAAAATAAAAAAGAATACAGCAATTTGTGATTGACTTTTATCCGATTCTAAATCCGAAATGCAAACGAAAATTAGTATGTTATAACCCAAAACTTTAACCAATAACCAACAATGACCCGAGCATGAAAAAATCGAAGAAAAAAAAAATCAATCAAATCAGATCGTAAATCAAATTTGACCGTTTTGACTATTTTCTAATTTTAATTCATGGAAAAAAAAAAATCACTTCTAAGATATTTCAATACGAAAGAGTAAGAGTATACTTATATTGCAATTTCATTGAAGATTCATTACAATTTCTTTCTTAGCATGCATGGTGGAGGTGCTTGTCTTCTTTTCTTCTCTCCCTTAACTCATAAAGCAAGGACAATATTTTCCACTTAAGTTGGGGTCAACCAACCAATCAGGATTCAGGATATACTATGAGAATGAGAGACGTTGGAAAGTGAGTCTTAGCTAGAGCCTAGAGGTGTCCAAGTCCAAAAGATATCTAATAATTCGAAATTTATCCGATTATGTAATCGAATCTGATTTGACCCGATTTTAAAAAAGATCTACAATTATGTAAAAAACAATATGGACACAAAACCCGATTTCAAACCGACTTAAAACACTTGACTCGAAATCAATCTAATGACTCAAATGAACACCTGTAGCTGTAGTCTTATTGTAAGTTGAACCACTGATAAGTACAACCTTTTTTTCACTACTTCTAAATATCTTTTTACACAACTAAACATTTGATATTATAAAAATATACTACAAACGAATTGTAATCCTGTAAAATTTACCTTTTAATCTTATTGAAAAATGTCTATTAAATAAAATCCTAGTGACCACAAAAAATAATGTGAAAGATGATCAAAAATTAAAACAAATCAAATTTAATTGAACATACTAAAAAAGAAAAGTTATGCAAATTTCATGAGAATTAGTTTTACAAATCATTGATCAACATTGGGTCCAATTTGATGCATTTTCCTGTTATGGAATTCTAAATGTCACATAGACATAGTCATATTGCCAAATGCCAATATTTATGGTCATTGTTATGATATCAACATCAAAAAAATTAAAAGTTGATGACTCCAAAAGAAAAAAGTAACTTATTCAACACAAGGATTAAGGAAAAAGCTTAGAAATGAACGTTTTATTCAACTTATTTTTTGCTAACATTTACATAATCATAGTTTTTTCTCTTGTTATTACAAAATTGATAACATCACTTAACTGAATTTCAGAAATCTTATTTTGTACTCGTATTTTTCGCCATTACCTTTTTTTCACATTAAAGGTTAATAAATTATCGTACGAGTTTTGTTGTGATTTCTAGTTGTTGGCTCCACATTTGATATAGACCGTGTTGTATACTCTGCGACAAGTTTAGCAAACGACGAGGACTTGTTCTCGAGCAACCTTACAGGAGAATCACATTCCTCAACAAGTCCGTGGCTTAAGAGTAACACCATATCACTATCGATAACAGAGGTTATCCGATGTGCAATGATAATCACGGTTGAATCTGAGAAGTATTCTTTTAGCGTTTGTTGAATTAGATTATCTGTTGCAGTGTCGACTGATGCAGTTGCTTCATCAAGAACCAATACTTTGCTTTTCTTGAGAAGCACTCGACCTAGACAAACGAGTTGTCGTTGTCCCATGCTCCAATTTTCTCCATTTTCCGTAACTGAAATATTGACATGAAAGATCGGAAGTCAACATCAATTTCACTCCTTTAACCAAATGACATCAAATGATTCAGAGGGAACAGATGTACGCAACTGTTATGAATTGGGTCAAAGGGTCCAAGGGCATTATTGACATTTTACTATTAGTTAGTTTTTCGATTTTATTAGTTACGATAGTTGTTATATTTAGTTTTTGTTATTGGGCTTAGGCTATGTATTGTTTAAATAGCTTTTGGAATATTTGAATAACAGGAATACACAAAGGAGTCTGGGCAAACTCGAATTGCTCCATTATTAATCTGATTTTGGTTACAGTTCATTACAGCAACTTTACACTTATTAGAGAAAACAAACAGGTTGTTTCGATTGATAGCAGCAAACATCTTCACATAAACAAGATTGCGAAGGGACAAACCTATTGAATCAAGCTTCCCGTTTTTCTTTCTAACTTCATCTCCGAGTTGGCATTTATCGAGGGCCTAAAATATCATAATATGCATTAGCTAGGAGAAAATTCAAAACATAGGAGATATGAACATCATCCATTTACATACAAGAAGTAAGATTTACCTCCCAAATTTGTTCATCAGAGTATTCTTCAAGAGGATCTAAGTTGCTTCGGACAGTTCCTTCAAACATGGTGGGATCTTGCGGGATTATACTTAATCTAGACCGTAAATCATGCAGTCCAATGGAAGAAATGTTGATACCATCTAACATTATCTGCCCTGCAGCAGGTTCAATAATGCGAAAAAGTGCCTGTATTAGGGTGGATTTACCACTTCCGGTCCTCCCTACTATGCCGGTTTTCTTCCCTCCTTGGAAAGTGCACGTAATACCTCGCAACACAAGAGGCATATGAGGAGCATATCGAATCTGCAGATGTTCCACCATAATGGTTAAAGAACGCACGTTTTGACTATATTCTATGCCTCAAGTATTTTATGAACACTAGCAATTATCATATCATCATCATTAGCCAGTGTATTCCGACCCTAGAAAAACTATGAGCAACTATGAGCAGGGTCTGGGGAGGGAAGGAAGGCGGCAACTCATACCCATAAAGGAGAGCGCGGCCAAAGAGTCCCTCGACTCTCGACTCGAGCAATATGAATGTAAAATCCTGAAGAAAAAAGATCACCTGAAGATTTTGAATGTGGACTTCTCCTTGAGATGGCCAAGACGGTTCTGGTTCACTTTCTTTGATAACTAATGGAGGTTCACTCGGAATAGATGTATACTGAAAGATTCTCTCAACGGAGATGATTTTATTCTCCATATTACATAAATTCCATATGAGCCAACCTTGTAGCATATTCAGATTAAGACCATATGTAACAGATAAGCCAGCAATTCCTGAATAGAACAAAAGAATCATATATCAGGATCACGAGTCAGATTAGTGATGATCGGAGTTTTAAGATAACAAGAAAACGAAGCTAAAATACCAGGATCGATCAATCCAACGGGAATGGATATCAAAAACATTAATGAGGTGGCAAATGTAATTGAAGATAGCAAGTCCAAGCGAATGCACAGCCATTCCATTGCAGCAGCATTGTAGAACTTTGGTCTTGAATATTCGTTTACTAGCTTTACGCTTGTTTCACAAAATCTAGATTCTTGATCAAAGCTCCTTATAGTTGTCGCTCCTGATATGGTCTCGGAAAAATGTTGTATTACTGGAGCTTTGGTCGTCCCAACCAATCGACAAAGTTCTCGTGCTGAGGGTATGTAAAATTGCTGCCGAATTTTGAGGAAACAAGAAACGACTTGTCATGTTAGCAAACCAGTTTGCCAATGAACAGGCTTGTTTGCCAAATAGGTTTTTCGTTGGCTCTTAGCTTTTAACTTTTTGCTTAAACAACTATGAACAGTGTTTGGTAATTGACTTTAAAACTCAAAACCGAAAAGTTACCATTATTAGTTTTTTTTATTCGCTTTTAGCTTTTTTATGCATATTTTTCTCTAATAAACAACTAGAGCCAACAAGTGTATATGTCTTATACAACTAGCTTAACGGCTAAGTTAGAGAAGAAATCCGAAGAAACATTTCGTAAATTGAAAGCCATTGCTAGATGGTAAACTACAATTTTAATACTAAGTGTTAGAGTATATAAAATATCCTGGGGCTTCAACCATCAGTTTAAACTTTTGGTTGAGTTGGTTCCTTGACATGGTATCAGAAGCCTACGTGACAGAAGGTCACGGGTTCGAATCTCATCCACCCTTCATTTCAAAGAGGAATATTTCAAGCCAGGTATAAGAAAAGCATATGTTGCATCCACACTTCTAACTCAAAGGGCTTTCGTATGAGTAGGCGTGTTAGAGTTGTTAGAATAAGGAAACTAGAATAAAATCAGTACATATTATTTTCAGAATATTTGTAATTTAGGAAAGTATATTGCAATCCCAGTAATCAAGGGAACCCTAGCAATAGTGTTCATTGTATATAAGCTCATCTTTGTATCAAGTTTCATTTACAGAAATAAGAGAACATAGATTAAAACCCAAATTATTGTTCTTTACTTTGTATCATAGTATCAGAGCCAGAACGTTTCTTAAGTAGAAATTGTTCAAGCGGCTTCATCACGTACCAAAATATCTCTTACCTGACCAGAAAAAATGGCAGACGATTCCAAACCGCCATTATACCCGAACAGCCCGTAACGATAAGTCAGTTGTTGCAACTGATTCAACAGTTAAACACCAACAACCAGCCCGTAACGATAAGCTCATCTTTGTATCAAGTTTCATATACAGAAATAAGAGAGCATTGATTAAAACCCAAATTACTGTTCTTTACTTTGTATCATGAGTATATAACATATCTTAGGGCCTCAACCATCAGCTTAAGCTTTTGGTTGAGTTGGTTCCTTGACACTAAGCTGTAGCACAACCAAAGGAAATCCAATATTGAAAGTTAAAGGACAATTCCAAATCTCGTTCAATTTACCTGATACCACAGAGAAATTGCAGTAACGGGGATGAAAATCACGAAAACCTGCCACGCAACTTGTGACATAACTACTATAATACCCAGAAGTTGTATCAATGAAAACACAAATGCACCAACTTGACTCGGAATGATCATATCCACAGCACTCTGATCTGTAGATGCCTGAATCATGAACAAAATACATCAGCAACATATTTCATACGACAATGTATAGTACTTGTTCTACAATATAAGTGTATGTACCCGATTTAAGATCCTCCCACTTGGAGTAGCGTCAAAAAATAACATTGGAGCGCGGAAAATGCAAGAGTGCATCTTACTAAAAAGTGAAGTAGCCGTCTTGTATGCAGCAGTCATAAGAAGAGTCGCCCTTGCAAGGATACAAAAGGAACTTCCAACGGCCAAACCAACATAGACAAGAATCAATGTTTTTCCATCGACTAAAGGTTTAGCATCAGCGGAGACAGGAGTTGCCCAAGCCATCCAATAGTTGCTTAGTATTTGAAGAGTCTGGAAAATTATTTGAGCTAGCAATATGAAGGGTACCAAAGCTCCCCCATATGCTGTTGTGATGTATTTCCAATACACCGAGAGTCCAACTCTACCTTTCTCTCGTTCTTCTTCTTGAACGAGTTGTCCCTTAGGCCCCGTTGTATCCTCTTCTTTTCCTACGTTACCAATACCCGTTTCTATTTCTAGGGATTTTTTATCACAGTCGTCAATAGTCGTCGCTTTCTCTCTAGGGTCGATTGTCTCAAGTGCCGATAATGCTTCTTCGTGCGCTCCAACAAGTTCCATGAAATCTGTTCCTGATGCAAGAATATCATTGTATTTTCCTGCTTGCAATATCCTCCCATTTTTCATGAGCTGCAATGACACAAATGTTAAAAGAGTAAACAGAAATTGTTTAGGATTAGAATGTCAAGGAACCAATTCAACCAGAAGTTTAAGTTGATGGTTAAGGCTTTGGGATATGTTATATACTCTAACACGCCCCCTCATACGAGAGCCCTTTAGGCTAGAAGTGTGGATACATCACAGACCCTCCTCATACTTGGCGCTAAATATTTCACTTTAAATGAGGGGTGGTTGAGAATCGAACCTGTGACTTCTTGTCAAGCAAGCTTCTGATACCATGTCAAGGAACTCACTCAACCAAAAACTTAAGCTAATGGTGGAGGCCTCAGGATATGTCGTATACTCTAACACTGAATTGTATGTAAAGGATAAAGAAGTAGAATTCAAAGTTTTCTCACCAAGATTAAATCAGCAGCTGGTAAGAATTCAACTTGGTGTGTGACATATACAACAGTCTTGGATTCTAAAACGCCGAGCAGACATTCCTGCAGGGACATCAATCCATATGCAAGTACACAGATCAGCTAACAATTTGATTTCAGAAAATCTAATCTTAAAGATCCTGAACCATGTCATAAGATGAACCATGTCTAGCAAATTATGCTCAATTTTGGGCTATTCAGGGCTATTTAGGGCTCCTTTAAAGCAAATCACGAATTCAAAAGGCGAATGAGCTAATGAATCATGTTACATTGCAAATACAAACTACAGATAAGGGAAAAAGGTTATACCTTGAAAAGATGACTTCCTGTGTGAGCATCAACAGCACTAAAAGGATCATCAAACAGATAAATATCAGCATCTTGGTACAAAGCACGCGCGATTTGTATCCTTTGCTTCTGACCACCACTCAAATTTATGCCTCTCTCACCAATAATCGTCTGATCTCCGAATGCCAAGATTTCGAGATCCTTCTTCAAGGAACACGCCTCGAGTACCCTGTCATACCTTTTACTATCCATTTCCCCACCAAACAAGATATTATCAACTATCTTACCACTCTGAATCCAAGGCGATTGCGGAACATAAGCCTTCGATCCACCGAGTCTTAACACTCCAGAGAGCTTCGGAACCTCACCCAAAATGCAAGACAGTAAGGTCGACTTGCCAGAACCAACTGTCCCACAAACTGCCACCCTCATACCATGTTTAACTCTAAGGTTGATGTCCTTCAATGTAGGGCACAAGGCTGATGGGTCCCAACTAAAATTCCCTTTGTTTATCTCAATTGCAACCCCAGAAGCCTCCCTAGGTAATCTCTCTACATTGTCAAGTTCTAAGTCATCAAGGCAAAGAAAAGATGCAATTCTATCAAGGGAAACTTTTGTTTGAATGATCATAGATATGGTATCAGGCAGATTGTAAATGGGTTCTTGAAGAATCCTAAATGTTGCTAGTGCAGCTAAAATCTTTCCTGATTCTAAAGGGATACCTAAAATCATACAAGTCCCAAAAGTAATAACAGACACAAATGTTGGGGCACCCCAAAAAACAAAAGTTGTAATGGCATTAGTGTAAAGAAACTTCTTTAACCAACCATTTTCAGTTTCTCTTAACCCCACAATCTTGGACAAGAATTTCATCTCCCAAGCTTGAAGCTTTAGAATTCTCATGTTTTTCAATATCTCAGATGTAGCCTTCATCCTCTTATCCTTTGATTCCATCAACTTATCTTGATAGTTCTCAAGAAAAGTTGATAAAGGATAATTGGCCAACATTATAATCACGGTTGCAACAAAAGTAGCAATCGATGCGAGGCCAAGACTTCTATACAAGATAATCAAAGCCAATACAATTTGCAATACAACCATCCATAGATCATGCATATACCAACTAAAATCACATACTCTCTCTGCATCAACTGACATGAAGTTGATCATCTCCCCACTTGTATGACCTTGTTTCGATCGACACGAGAGTGTTAATGCCTTGTTATATATGCTCTCTATAAGCACAGATTTTGCCCTAATCCCAACTACTTGAAGCCTAAAGAACCAATGCCTTTGAGATAAACATTCCACTAACTTAGCAATGAAAAAGGTCGAAACTAGTAAATAGCCTTGGTTTTTGAATACCCTTTTCCCATTAAGGTATTGAACAAAGGAATCAATGAGAAAGGGACCCACATAGGATGCTAATGTATAAGTTAAACAAAGGATAGCAGTCAATAGGATATCAACCCTAGTTGTAAGAATCAAAGATTTCACTAATTGCATAGTTGTCACTTTCTTATCACTACAATCCCTAAAAGAATCTATACAATCCCTAAAAATCATATAGGATTCACTAACATCATCTTTACCTGATAGTGAAGGAACATCCTCAAGATCCAAAGTTTTCTTATACCCTTTGGAAATTAAAGAGCCTACCCAAGTAAAAGTTAAGTTACTAAGCAAACCAGCACTCAAATAAGGACTAATTGTTTCACTCCCTTCATTTTTACTTAAGTTAATTCTACCATTACTATTACCACTCAAAAAGGGTTCTTGAAGATGAACATCTTCCATAGTAAATTTCCCAAAAATCCCAACACAACAAAGAATAATTCCTGATATGACATACACAATATCAGATATCAAAACTTGAATTGGAAAATTTTTGCTTCCCCGTAATGAAACAATGTCCATAGCAAGACTAAAACAAGAGAAAGCAAGGTAAAAACCCAACCATATTCTTAACAAAAGAGGAAGTTTTAACCCATAATGATGGTTTCTTGTATGCAAATAGATAGAAAATAGCAACCAACCAAGCACTCTCAATGCTAAATCCAAAAGGGTAGCAATTTTTTCATCTGTCCAACCATGTCTATACCAGTAAAAGCAATTTAAGCATAAAAATACAAGATTATATGAAGAAACACCTAGAGAACAAAAGAGAAATGGTTTATAATGCCAAAAGGTTTGATCTTTAGAGTCTTTATTGTCTATTCTTAAGAAAAATTTGCTTACCCATGAATAAATTAGGCCTAAATTTAAAATTAAATGTAAAAAAACAGAGGATTCCCTCAAAAAGATTAAATTTTTGAGGAAAGATAGAGTGATTTCTGAAAAACCCAGTTCCATTATGAATTGTTTTATGGAGAAATGAAAAGGATAGAGAAGTAGAGAAAGCTGAATGTGGTACGGGGTTTTGTATGGTTGTAGAAGGTCGAATATAGTATTGAATGTTGGGAAGAAAAGGTGGGTGCTTGAGTAGTTAAGTGTTTGGAGCTTGGGTCCTATTTATAGAAGTATTACTCATAAAAAAATAGTAACGACAAAAAATATATATATATAATTGATTTTTCAACATGTGAGCCCGAAAAATTTGGATTTGTGTTCTCTGATCTCTTACCTTTTATATTAAATAAAGAATTAGTGTAAAGATTTTACGATTAAAAAAAAAATAGGAGTTTCCCCAACCCCAAGTATTAGACTAGATGGTGGAAACACTAACTTCTTCGTTTATTTTGGATTAAGAATAAATACTCTCTCCTTTTAATTTTTCATAGTTTTTAAATTAAATTTATGCTTCAATATAACTCTAAATAAATGTTAAAATGTAAAATAAAAAGTATATATTAAAACAAATCTAATAATGTAAACGGAAAAAACATTAAAGAATAGAGGGAGCAGTTAATATATAGAGTATATAATATAAAAATTATGAATTTGTTAATAAAAAAAAAACTATTTTTGTTATTAAAATAAATGTTACATTATATTATATAAAGTGTTACAACTATTAATAATAAACTTAAAAAAAAAATAGGAAATAATTAGTAATCCAACCTTTCACTCATCCATTATAATTAATCCTACCTTTGGATTATTTTTTAATAATTCAATCTTTATACTTAGTTTGCTGACATCATAACATTTTATTTTATAATAATTCAACATTTGCCCTTACTTTACTATCAACACACCCTATTAGTACACAAATTCTTGTGAGAAAAAGTCTCTTTGAGACACATCTCTAATTGAATCAGCCCATTATATATTTTTTAAAATATTGTAAGTATGCATTAAGAATGATGTAAGTAAACATTTAAGTTATTGAAAGTACGCATTAAGGATAATGTAAGTAGGCATTAAGAATCCCAGCTGGTCTTGGACGAGACGACCTCATAATGAGACTGTCAATTTGGGCCGAGCCAATTCGCGTGTGTAACAACCTGGAAATTTTCTTCATTTTCTGGGCATTTTTCAATTTTGATCTTAAAGGTATTAATTATGACATTAAAGGTATCAATTTTCAAAATTGATACCTTTAAAGTCAAAATTGATAACTGCCCCAAAAATTGAAATGTTGTTACGCACATGAAATGGGCTGGCCTACACTTCGTCTTAACTTACGACGGTCTCGTCCAAATTTTTGTCTTAGAATACGGTAAGTAGGCATTAATCTTTTAATGGGCTGGGCTTGAAATACGTTTTTCAAAGAGACGGTCTCTCAAGAGACTAACTGCTATTAATATTAGTATGCTGACAGCAAACTAAGTGTAAAGGTTGAATTATTAAAAAATAATTCGAAGGTGGAATTATTCACAGCGAATAGATAATAGGTTGAATTATAAATATCAGTTTTTCCATAAAAATATTATAAAAGTATCTAAAAAAATATTGTATAAAAGTATCTAAAAAATATTGTATAAAAAGTTCAAATGAAAATGTTAAAATTTTCCCATAAAAATATACATGACAAAGATAGTCATAACCTAAATTTAGATTAAAAAAAATATATTAAAATTAAGCACTACATTTTAGTAACTAATAGTATTATATAACTAATTAACAAAAACAAATTCTAAATAAAATAATACTCCGAACCAATTTAGTTGTCCCATTTTCTTATTTGGCAAAGTCTTTTTAGTTTTCCCATTTCTATTATCCTTAGTTCACACAAGTAATTACGAATATACCCCCATATACCTTACTTACCCAACTACCCTTCACTACTCACCCTTCACTACTTACCCTTTACTACTTATTCTTTTTAATAGACCCCACACCATCCTTAATAACCGTGCCCAAGCAAATGAGACATCTAAATTGGTTCGGAGGGAGTATTATATTTCAAGTATCTCAAAATATTCAATACATCAAATAAAATTTAATTTTAAAAATTAAAAAGATTTTCTAAACATTTAAAACACGTGATTTCTAATAAAAAATCAATCATTATCAATACAGATTGCATTTATTGTCGCAATGCTGACATGAACGTTAAAGGAAAATTCCCATTAAGAATGTAACACATGCAATTTTTAAATTGCCTTGAATAATATGAATTTTCACTGATTTTTCAATAATAATACGAACTTTCAATTAACCATGAATAATACGAACTTTAATATATTTTTTTCCCGCTGGCATACCAATTTACCTGTTACCGGTAAACTTCCTAATTCTTTTAAAAAAAAAATTTTTTGCTGATAAAAATAAGATAAGGAAACAGATCAGGAGTGCAGGACCTTCTCCCTCACGCAGCACTGGTTCTTCAATCATCTTCAAAATGGGTTTCTGTTTCTTCAAAATGCATCTTCAAACAATAGCCTCTCAAATAACCAACGACGAACTTAGTTCCAGAGCGATCCGAATTGTTTCGGATGTTACATACTCTCATATTTAATTCATTCAAGGACTTAGCTCGACATTTTAAATTGCATCCAATAGAGATAGATGCACCCATGAACCTTAATTAAACCCATGAACAAATAAACAAGGATCTCCAAAATTAGAAGGCAGGCATTTTACAAGTATCTAAAAGTGAAAATGCTTACAATTCCCCTGATTTCTTGGATACAAATGACTAAATGTCCGAATAGATGTTGGTGAAACATCGAAATCACAAATCTCATCATTCAGATTTCAGACATACGAATCAGCTATCGGGTAGTCTCATCGTCGCCAAATCAGCTGGTGGCCGTAGAGTGCAAACCATCTTTCTTGTTTTCCCAAAGTAAACCTACGCGGATTCAAGAGAAAAAAAAGTGAATCGGAACAACAAGATGACTAAATATGGAGCATCCCGTTTCAAACATAGAATAAGCCCGATTATGAATCGGCTGTGTTGAAAAAGCATGCCATTTATCAAAGCGTTTAACTTAAACCGTTGAAAAAAGTTAGCAATTCCTTTTGCAATTGATGTTCTAGATTGAGATGATGACGAAGGAGAATACATATTAAATATCAAATTACTTTAAAGAATAAAATGAAAATGGAAAAAAAAATTTAGATGTTGGAAGAAGTAATTACATTGGAAGAACAAAGTTAGGAAATGAGGAAGATGAGGCTGCTGAAAAAATCTGTCTATATTACCCATTAAACTGATGAATTAAACTGATGAAGAAATGGGTATTTACCGTTTCTCCAGGTAAACAACCGGTCAGTTATGCCAGCGGGAAACATATATCAAAGTTCGTATTATTCATGGTTAATTGAAAGTTCGTACCATTGTTGGAAAATCAGTGAAAATTCGTATTATTCAGGATAATTTTTCCATTTTTAAAAGTAATGATATTAATGGTATTTTGTTTTAATAATTTTTATTTAGAAGATTAGATATAGTACTTACTACTCCTCCAAGTATCATTATAATAGTATAAGATATTATTTATTTGTGCTATAGAATTACCACATTATGGTTTTATACGTGAGACTAATGTGGCAAATTAAAAAAAATAGATAAATACGCTATTACAACTTATAAGCATATATTTTTAAAAATTATTAATATCTAATTATATATGATTAAATTAAATTTAAAAAATTTAAATTTATGAAAACCCCAAGATGAATTATAATCTAATATCAATTTCTAAGAATGTATACAAAAAATTTAAATTTTATCGCGTTGTAATTAGGTCGGCTTTATTGTACGAGATAAAATGTTGACCCGTAAAAAAGATTTTTGAATAGAGAATGGAAGTAAGAGAAATTCATATGCTGAGGTGGATATGTGATAAAACTATAATGGACAAGATAAGAAACCAGGAGTTTAGGGAGAAGTTAGGAGTTGCATCTCTTTCTGTTAAGATGCGGGAGAACAGGTTGAGATGGTTTGGGCATGTGCAGAGAATGACCCATGACGGCCCAGTAAGAAGGATCGAATGCATCATAGTAGAGGGCAAGAGAAGTCGAGAAAGATCAAGGAGAACATGGGAGGAACAGATTAAAAGTGACCTACACGAACTCCACCTCTCTAATGACCTGACCAGGGATAGAGCCAGTTGGCGGTGCCTTATACATGTCTTAGATTACTAGACATGTCCCTCTTAACCACCGTTTGATTCTGTTCTTTGCCTATACTTATCGTTCTTTACCACCTCTCTTACAATTATCGTTTTTGTAGTTATTTATACGTACTTTATTTGTTGTGTAGATTTAATTAGTTGATTAAGATTCATGGTTAACGTGGGTGTAAGTTGCAGGCTTTCGGATTGTTACATGTTCCTTTCTCTTTGAAGACCCTTCTTGAGCCGAGGAACTCTTTGAGTGCACTCTCCTACATGGGTAGGAGTTGCTGTCTATCTTCCCTCTCCAGATCTAACTATAGTTGTCTATGAGTGGGATACATTGGGTATGCTGATGATGATTTACCCGAAGAAGTATCAACTTGGGTTAAATGATTTAACTATTCATTATATTAAATGTCATCAAAATTTGTTTTAGAATCTTCTCTGTCACCTTAAATTACTTTACTTGAGATATCTGAATTTTTTTGACATAAACAATTCATTAGATTTACTGTCAAAGAAAATTAAAATACAAAAAAGAAAAAAGGATACCGGTAAATGGAAAGATGAGAGAAAGAAAAAAATGAATCTAATATAAACGATATATAATTCCAATATGTAAGGTCTTTGAACATCTCATAAAAGAAAATGTAATTAAAGCATCAATACAGATTCAAACAAAATTATATGATATGAATCTGTTCTATAGAACAAAAAAATAAGAACTTAGAGCCAATAACGACTAAGGGGGTTGGTGGAAAAACAAAAGCTCCATTGTAGAATTCAGACCTAACCATTAATCAAGAAGCGATGGGAACGACGGAACCCATGAATACATAAGATTCACTTGAAAATGAATTCTGATAATTCATTGGAAAGGATGGCGGAACGAACCAGAGGACAATTCATATATTCTGAAAAATTATAAGCTAACTCTACACTCGAAATGAGTTAGATTACTTATTGTACCTTTAAATTTAGCATTAAATAGAAAATGTGGTATTTTTAAAAAAGTAGATATTTATTAATAATGGAGAGCTATAGATTAAGCAAAATAATGAAATTGTGAGAGATAAATCAAAATAAAAATAATATTAAATAAAAGCGGGAGGGAGTATTTTATAAAGTTTTATGAATATCCGAAATTGAAATGAATTTTGTTCATCCTTAGAGTTCTCAGTGCAAAAAATCAATAAATAAAAATAAAAATAATATTAAATAAAAGTGGGAGGCAGTATTTTATTTGATTATTTTTAATACAAATTTCATTTATATCAACTTTATAATCATACCCAATTAAAATATTAACAATTAAAATAATTTATTGGCATATATGAAAACCAAGTAAACACGAGTATCATTGAAGTATGACTAACACCTTGATTGAAAATATAGACCAAGAAAGATTTGTCCAAAAACTTTATTAAAAAAAAGCATTTCATACGTGTGTTGGTAAAACTTTTTAAGAAAGTCCAACTTTAATTCCTTGGGGATCAAGGGTACGCCGCAACTTAGTCGGAGGTATTAAGTATTTGAACGATATTTAATCTGATTTGATATTTACTTGAACTTATAATTAATTTTAATTTGATCATACTTAAGAAATGAATTTACAAACATATAAAATTTAATATGAAAAAAAATTCAATTTTAAACCAACCCAAAACACATAACTCAAAATTAATTCAATAATCCAAATAAACACAGTATATTAGGTCATGGAGTGGACCATTGAAAAGGAAATTTATTTGGAATTAGGATGGTTCCACACAATTTTCCAACTCCCACTAAATTTTAAAATAAGCAAAGAAAATAAAATAAGTTAAAAGACAAAAAATATCAAGTTATTGTGAGACTTTTTTTCTCAAAATTTACAATCTTTCTCAATTCTCATAAAAAAATCTCTTAAATAAATATCGCTTAGAGTATAATACCAACATTTTGTTTGATAACAGGTTTACGTCGAAAATGGTAATGACACTGAAATTTTATAATAGTTTAATAAGGGAAATAATATGTGAAAATGGATAATATTTGTCCAAGTTCAAAGTTTTTATTCACAAATTCATTTACATACAATTATTGTTATCATTTGAAGGAGCGAAGTTAATTAATACTCTCTCCTATACAGCTTAATTGTTTCATTTGACTTTTTACGCGTTTTAAGGTGGTTCAAAATGAAACCCTTAGAGTAGGAGAGAAAGTAATGTTATGGGTTTTTAATGAATTGATTAAAAGGTTAATGATTACCTCCAAATTTGAACATACTTGTGTACATTTAAAAATGGTGAATATTTTTCACCTTCAAAAGTGGTTAATTTTTTTTAATAACCGAAAATTACATACTTCGGTTAATAATCTAAAATACATACGTCCTACAAATAGGTCCTACAATTACATTACATACTTAGTCTGGAAAATAAAAAAAATACATAGTTCAATTACTTAATCTCATAATCTCGGACAGCCTTCTCAAATCTTCAACATATTCGGTGTAGTTCAAATCTTTGTTGATCATGTGAGTGCGGATTTTTTTTCGATCATCGACTTCAGATTTTTCACGTTAACAACAAAAATGATGCAGTAAAATTCTCATAAATTGCCACGGTATTGTAAATAACCAAAATTTCATTTTTATAAAAAAAATCATCATTGTACCATCCCATTTTTATTCAAAAATCCAAATTAAATGTCCAAAAAAATACAAAAAGCAGAAACCAAACAGCAAACTGAATTGCAGAACAGGCGCCAACTTAAAAATAAAAACCAAAACAGCAAACATAAGTGGAGAACATGCTTCAACATCAATTGCGCCATAAATGAAAACAGAACACAGAAACAAATTGCTATAAATACCAAGTTCATCTATCACATTAATTACACCTACAAGTTAAACAAAATGGCTCCAAACAAGAATCTGTTTCCCCAACAAAAAAACTCAAATAATGCAAAAATTATGTGCAAATTAAACAAGAAGGGAAAACCGATGCTAGGTACAATTAAAGAACTTGTAACAAAATACGAAGTGTGTAGGAAAACAATCACGAGAGTATGGAAAGAAGTTCAAAAGTAAAGGAAAAATAAGAACACAACCATCAACCTCAACAACAAGAGGGTTGGGAGACAAGCACTCAACAAAATTCAATTTGATGAGGAGAAGTTTAAGTCCATCAAATTTGAACTAAAAGGCACTCAACATTCAATGACAAAGCGAATGGAAGTATCACAGTCAATAGTGTGTAGGTGGAAGAAGGACAGAGTAATTAGAAAGCATACAAACGCAATCAAACCCACACTAAATGATAATAACAAACTACACATGTTAAGTTTTGCATTATCTAAGTTGCAATTTGATGAACACATTGATTCTTTCAAGTTTAAGCCACATGATAACATTGTTCATATTGATGAAAAGCATTTTTATCTAACTCGGGAATCACAGACTTACTACCTAGCACCGGATGAACACATTGATTCTTTCATGTGTGTTGTTGCAAATCCAATTTTTTTAACTAATGGTGATGTGTTTTTTGATAGTAAGATAGGGATATGATCTTTTATTACTCAAGAGCCTGCCAAAAGGAGCTCAAAGAACAGAAAGAGAGGGTAACTGGAGACTAAACCAATACAATCAATAACCAAATAGCACATGAGATCAATGCTCATCACTAATGTCCTACCGACAATAAGAGCTAAGTGGCCACACAGAATGTCAAAGCACATTTTTATTCAACAGGATAATGCAAAGCCGCACATAGCACACAATGACAATGAGACCAAATTCTCCTGACATAAATGTACCAGACCTAGGTTTTTTTAGGTCAATTTAGGCTTTGCAATATTAGAAAGCAGCCTACAATGTACCACAATTACTAAGTGCTGTGAATAATGCATTTGCCAATTTAAGTCCACAATGTTTAAGATTTGTGTTCATAACACTACAAGCATGCATGATTGAGACCATGAAAAGGCAAGGGGGTATTGACTATCATATCCCACATATGAACAAAACCAAAGTTGCTAGGGAGGGGACCTTGCTTGACTATCTAAGTGTGGGCAAACAATTAGTGGTTGAATCTCTTCAACATTTATTCACAAGAATCAGTTCAAAGACAATGAATCAATTGGTGGACATGATAGGGTACCAGCAAGACAACATCACCATCACAGCAAGCCAAAACAATGAACAACAGAACCACCAGCAAGACAACATCATCACAGTAAGCCAAAACAATGAACAACAGAACCAACAATAAGGTTGAGGCACAACAACAAGTACACCAGTAGTTAAGAATCATTTTGAGAGCAACAACAATGAACAAAACATCCAATAAATAAAACGAAGACTTATTTTAGTAAGAACAGAACAGGAAGCACAAACCCAACACAGCAGCTTGAACAACAAGAACGAACACCAAACACTTACCATGTGAAGCTTAAAAATCAAGCATTTTTTGGACAATTTTGAGATCTTGAAAATGGGACGTTTCAGATCTAAACAAGTATAAAAATTTTGATGTTGTTTAAAATGAAACATTTGTACTCATGCTTACATTAATGAAAAAGGTGGTTGTTTTTACAAAACTCTCAAAATGTTGTCATTTTTAGTGTGAAATCATTGAGCAAAAAACGAACATGTTTGCACTTGATGTTTAGGGAAACAATCCAAACCCCTATTTTTTGTTCCTTTTTTAGTGGCAAAAAAAAATGCTCTCACTTGAAGATCATTGAGCAACTAAAAATAATGCATCGAAAAACCCTAAAACACAAAAATCATCATCAGCCAGAACACAACCATAGGAGTAGAAACATACTCGAAAATGGCCCAAGTTTGTCAAGCCAATCTTTATCCTTACAATTAGTGTTAGAGAAAACAACATCAATAGAAGAATAGTCACGATCAGGATAAAGATCAGGCTCAGGAGTGTAAATGGGTTCACCTTCAGAGTCTAGTTCTCTACCCCACTTTAGATTTGTCTCAAATGAAGAACATTCATCCTCATATGAATCAAAAGACTCATCATCATAATACTTAGGGTTTGATAGAGGTGATTTGAAGATTTTGAGAGGGGAAACATCAAAGGAGTTAAGGCTCTTCAGAGGTGAGTTAATGGCGGATTTAGGGTTCTTGAGAGGAGAGGTTGTTAGAGATTTAGGGTTATCCATGAACACAGCAAAGAAAATGACGCAAGAGAGAGAAGTAGGAGAAAAACAACAACAAAAAAAATACGAAGAAGAAACCAAAAACCCTAATGTAGAGTTTGAAGAACAATGGAGGAAAACTTGAGAGTGAAAACAACAAAGAACAGAAAGGGAAAGAGGAAAAAGACTGTGGGGTGGGTAACTTAGGGTTTAAATTGGAGGGAGGGATTAATTTGTGTTTAGATTAGGATTGTGTAATTGATTGTTTAGGAAAAAAAAAGAGTAAATTAGTTAAGTTTAATAAGGATATAAAAGTAAATAAGTTAAGTGAAATAAGGGTAAAAATTGCATACAAAAAATGAATATGAAACATTTAAGATGACTTAACCCTAATAAAAATGGGACAATTAGGCTGAATAGAAGGTAGTATATAAAATATTACAAAAAATATTACATGTTTAAAGATAAAGTTTCGTTCATGCATATTAGAAGTGTAGCTATTAAAAAAAAACATATAATAATATTTTAAATACTATTAATTACTTAATTTCGCTCCTTCAAATGGTAATGATCTCTCTTCTCATCTTTCTTTTACACAAGCTTATTCTCTCAATTAGAGCAAAACTTAACATGTCCTCTACATAGACAACATGTATTCTTCATAGGTCATCAACAGTATAAGATCAACTGTAACATTTTTCCTAATTTATCAATCTTGGTGTATTCATAAAATTGTACTTCAAAACTGAGTCTAAAATCCAATCGAAGACCTCCATCTAAAAGGGCTTGTTGATTAGCCATTGCAGTGCAAACATTATAACATGTCCATCAATCACTAATTTCCTTGCAAATTGCGAATAAAAAAAAAATTATGATCGGTTTGAGCCACTTTAGTCTTGAACGAATCGCAAATTCAAAAAGCGAATCAACTGGTGAATTATGTTGCACTACTTATGCACAATAATTCAAATAAGATGACTTCAAGTTCAACAGACTAATTTAAGTGATTAACATGATTGTAGAACATAATTGAATTCCAGCAAAATAATTCAGTATACAAATTCTACAGATACTCCTATTTTACCAATAACTACAACAAAAATTTACTCCTATCTGAAGGCCAAAAAAGGATCATGAATAAATTAGTAATAAAAAATCCTGTAATTCTCCATTAGTAAGAAGACCAGGTGATTAATCACTCACTGAAACCTTCACTAAGATCAGCATCGCTTAGACCACTAAAATCTTCAGGTTCTTCCGTCTCTTCGTCAGCCTCCATTGCGTCTTCTTCTGATTCTTCTTCATCGCTTTCATCATTGTCCTCGTAAATGACCGGGGGAGCGGAGTCATACTCATCAACTCCTTCATCGTCGACCTATTCCACACATACAGGGCAATTAATGAGCTTGAATCAACATCTGAAAACTCGATAATATGCTAATACAACACTTACCCCAGCAAATAAGAGGTCCAAACTGCTAGACAGATGCATTGCAGGGTTAAAATTTGCAACTCTAGATTCTATGAGCTGCAAATGGACAAAAAAACTTGTAAACCAAGATGAAATCCAAAACAACTTACTTCCATGTTAATAAAGTAGAAATATGAGAATCATATGTTAACCTAGTGGTTAAAGAATTTTCATTTTATACTTGTGACTATTGTGAGATACTGAGTTGTGATTGGGATTCAATCCTTATCACTTACCGGAAGGATTATTGTGGGAATTATGAATTACTTCCTGCATTCTACTATACTTGCTACATTTGACTTTTTACGCGGTCCAATGTGATATTTTGATTATTTATATATTGAACCATAGACATCTAAAAATTATAAAAAATTAATATTATGAAAGTATGCGATTAGACGATTCAAACAAAATCCAACATGCGTATATTTTTTCTTACACATTAGCCGCAATATATAAAATAAGCTTAAACGATGAATAGTGCCAATAATTGTAATGTAGCGAGTATTTCAGAACGGAAGAAGTATCATAGAAGCAGGTGAAATCACCAGTCAACTTGCTACGAAAATGTAAGATAAGAAACTTTACCTGGTACAAGGAATTAAGAGCAGGTAAGGAAGATTCTTGGGACATAATCATGCTAGAATGTTGGAGTAGTAAACTTTTTAGCCAAGGAAGGGTACATGCCAAAACCGCACCCCTGCATCAGATTCAAGCTTGTAAGACTCGACCTTTAATGAGCAGCACCATGATACTATTACCAGACAAATGACATTGCAATGCATTCAGACAAGTTGAACAATACAATCAACAGGCAGTACAATCTTACAGCGTTTCTCAGTGACCTTTGCTCAAAGAATTAATTGCCACAAAAAAAGAAACACATCTAAAAGAGCTACACTATTCCAAGCATCACAAAATGTAGCCATCGCCAAGAATTTAGTAGTTTACATAACATATTTGTGAAATCATCTTTCAAGTGTAATAATTTAGCATTTACCGCCCGTTTGGTTGTCGGTACAAAATGTGATAATGGGTATGATTTATAGAGTAAATTTTCATAAATTCACCATTTCATTCCTAGAAGGGGGCCCTTGACACTAGTTCAAGTGTCGTTGTGTGAGTCATGGGTTCTAGTCTTAGAAGCAACCTAAGGTTGCACATATGACGTGAAAATCATTTGACGGTGTTTTCATGAACACTTCCTCCTATGTTTGATGAAACTCCTTGTCCTTGCACATTTGCATACCAACACAACATTTGAGGAACAAAGGTCCGAAACTAAAGAAAAACAATATTCCAACTCTTCAATGGCCTTTATGTTGAACAAATTACAAGCAATACACTGTAAAAATCCAAAAGAACTACTCACTTTCAAGCACTCTTGCAGTGGCAGCAGGCTACTTTGTCTCAAACAGACCATATAAGGCAGTAAAAGAGGCAAGCAATGGATGCTCCGTCCCCAACATAATGAATTTTAAAGGATAGCTATTTAGGCTTTAGAAAACATTAAGTGATAAAGAGCACAACATTCTTTAACAGTCTGGTTTTCAGCTAATAAACAGAGCTACATAGTTATTTCCCAAGTCTCCTAGTCACATGCTACACATACTTCTCCAAGATTCTCTTTAATTTACACTGTACAAAATCTTCTGTTGCTAGCCTCAAATGAAGCACTACTGGTTGTCTTCTTTGACATGTTTGTGTCTTTCTAATTAATAAAAAATGGGAAATTCCTTGTGGTAATCCTCAACTTTCGGCTTTTCCATGAGATAGACAAACCTTTTTTAATTCACATGGTGACCTTAACCTTTCAATTTTCCCCGTGGTAGACAAAAGGGGAGTTTTTTTTGTTAACTTTATCTATTTTTATCCAACATCTGGACATTTATTTCCAAAAACAAACGTCGTAATCACCGTAATTGACCATAAATTTTGAAATCCTGTCGAAATAAGTACTTAATTTAACCAAAAACTTAACATTTTGTCCAACACATCAAAAAGTTGGAAGCTCAAGGTCACTACGCGGATTTCAAAAAACATTTGTGGAAAACCAAAAACTCAAGGTCACCACATGGAATTTCCCTGTAAAAATTCTTGTCTTTAATAGAACATTTCATGCATGTTTATAATGAGCATTATAAATCATCAAACGCACACAACATGCTGATTTACCTTGACTGGATGATGGATAAAATGGAGTTCAGGAGTTTGAAAATGTCAACTGAATTCAGTAGTGAAACAGAATTTGCAATAACCTGCCATTAGATTAATCATGGGTAAGACATATATCTACTCCAAGCGCCAAGGTGAAGTTTTAAAAATCAATTGAGGGAGAACCAACCTTGTCATCTTGATTGTACAAGCAGTCCAACAGAAGAGCACGATCATCAGCATGCAGTGCTTGTTTCAGCAATACATGTACAGAATCCGCACTTGGAGGCTGTGTCTTAGGACGCTCTGCGTTTTCTTGAATTTCTGTATCTTTTTTGTTATCAAGATCTAAAATAGCTAATTGATCTGCCATAGTAGGCTCATTATCATCAATCTGAGTCCCATAAGCATCCTCACCTTTATCTGTGTGAAGAACACGACTGATCACTACTTGCAATTTGCAAGTGCAAAAAAAAAAAAGAAGAAAAAAATATGATATTGTAATAAAATATTCACTTTGACACATTACCAGAGCCTCAGTTCCCCAATCCCACTCATGATCCTTCCACTATATTAGATGATCTCAATTCTCAAGTATAAAAACAAGAACATGTTGAATTCTTGAACTGCCAAAAAATGACAAACAAAGATGATGCTAAGCCTATTTTGGGGAGATAAGAGAAATTCAACAAACAATTTCCATGTCCTAAACCACGGGGTTATGACGTGTGAAGCGATATCACACCACCATCACAACTTTAGTATAATGATGAGAAACGTTCCATTCAGCAGAAAAACAACTAAATCAGTAATCTCAAAACTCAAAAGAAGACTACTTAATCAGATACTACACAATAAAGAGAAGATTCATGCTCCATGAACAAGGAAAAATCTTCAAAAAAAAAAATTCTTTATAGTTGGTGGAAAAACATCAGGTGATCAAAAGGCTAAATCACCGTAAAGCTATCAAAGCTAACTTCAAATTATTTATCTTAATAATACCCAAGCTCTACTTCTCAGACTTAATATTCCTATATAAATTCTTGCATAACCATTGAAAAGGCTTGAAATTTTCACTCCAATCATTCTTTACAGATTTCATATTCAGTCTTAAATTCTGCCAACATATAATCCTTGATTTTGCATACAAAGAAGTACATAGAGACAACAATACCATATCATTCTATTGTCACCACTTAAACTTATATACAATATATACAACTCAATAACCTTAGCCCAAAGATGACAGCTTGGCAAACCTTTGAAAAAACAGGCAGTCTATTTAACAAAATACACAATTATAAGTATGTAAGCAAATCATAAGCCTAAACAATAAAACGACCCACAAGAAACAAAGACTTCCGCCTAGAGAGGATTTAAGGAGTCAATTGTACGAAATTTTACCCTAATAACAAAGAAATTGTTTCAAATTCACCCTCGGTAACAAACATTAAAGGGGTGTTCGGTATGGAAGATTCACTTAACTCACTCCATTACTTAGTTTTTGTTATAAAATTTGTTAACCCAATTCCTTCATAAGGATGATGGGTACCTCCAAATTGTTAGCACCCATTTCTCTATATAAATCAATTCTCTTTCTTTGGTTCTCTCTTCCTTCTCGTTCCCTTTACCAAACAATTAAATATTAACAATAAAAACACTTAACATTACCCTTATCTTTCTTCATACATTCCTTTTCCATTACATTCCCATTTCTCGTACCAAACATCCCCTAAATGGTGCACATGATATAATGAGGAATTTGATATGCTTCATTAAAATCAAAAATCAAAGAAACAATGGTATAAAAAAATCAAAAAACCACTTAATGCCCAAAAACATAAATGAGAGGAAATTTAAGAGAGTATAGATAATTCATTCAGAGGAAATTTAAGAAAGTTAAAGATAATACAACAAATCAATAAATACCATGAATTTTATCTTCTAACAATGGAGCATCATCGTCAGGTGCTCTTCTCTTTTTCTTGGATTTTTTTTTAGAACTATTCTCTGCGAAAACTTCTGAGACCACATCACGTCGACCCATATTACAATTTTTTACTGTCACAAATACAAAATTGTTATTACTTCATATTTCGTCAACAACGACAAAAGATTTTCAAGTAGGGTTTAATCAATACATACCAAAAGAAAAAAAACTGAACCAATTAAATATTCCAAAATTAGGGTAAATTTCATAATCCCAATATGCAAAAACAAAAATTGAAAGACATAAAATATAAAATGGGATATCAATTTAGCTCATGAAGAGAGGTGCGAAGACTGCAAATCGAGTAATAATCTCTCGCAGAGTTTTGGTTTGGAGTTTTGGCTTACGACCAAAGAAACCCAACACTAGTGACTAAGTGGAGTGTTTTTTAACCATAATCTGGCATAATAATCAGTTTTTTAGCTGATTTTAAAGACATTTATTAACCAAAACAACAAATGTAAAGTCAAAAATTAATCTAAAAGCCATTTATCAAACAACCTTTAAATGTTATGTTTTAGATTTCAATAGTAATATATTTATTTATTTATTAATATAATAGAACAACCAATCTCATTAGTTACATACCTAGAAACCAATCCAAAAAACTAATGAAACTAAAATAAAAAGAACTTTCAAAACAATTACATAAACTTATTAGACGACAAGCTAAGAGCCAAAAAACCTATATAAAATATCGGCAAACCACCCTATACTGCATCGTATGCCCTTTAACTATATTCTTCATTCTTCAATCTTCAATCTTCAATAATTTAAAACAATAATTTAAAAGTCATATAATAACTTAATTACATATATAAGATTAATAATTTTTTATTTAAATAATTAATAAACCGTGCTTGGCACGGAAATCTATCTAGTTAATACAATAAATTATGAGAATATACTCTTTATTTTGGGTTATTTTTCTAAGAGACGGTCACAAAATAATTGTTTCTACTAAAAAGGGTCAATTCTTAGCGGATAGAAATAGGATCGAGCATTTTTCCAAAATATAATTCAACTATTTCAAATTCAATTCAAATACTACCGATATAAAATATAAAAATTCTCATAATACTACTATTCTACTACTATGTGCTAGTATATGATTTACTTTTTTTGGCATTCACAAAGTAAATGAATTTGTTTGAGGTATTGAGTACTGACTCAGTAAATCCCGTATAGTGGGAAAGGGTCCAGAAAAGAGGAGGTAAACAAATTAAATCTGTACCTCCTCTAAAAAAGGCAAGAGAAATACAGTTTAAGATATTATAAATAGTGAAAAGTCTTAGTTCTTATATTATCAAACTAAAATGAAACCTTAGAAGCCTTGTAAATTATCTTTTTGCCTACAATTGATCCTAGTTTAAGAAATGACTCTACTGCCATTCAAACAAGTTTCAACTTGTGCCAACAAGTAGTTTAGCCACACACAACGACTTCAATCCTAAACTAGCTTATGAACTAAAACATCATATTACAAATCTAACCACAACACAAAATTTATACTCTAACTCTATATCAAGGTATGATCTAATGAGAAAGCTTCCAATTTTATACTTTTTGCACTAGCATAACTTTTAGGAATTAGTAGACTTAAGCTCTACAATGCAGTGTATTACACCAAATAGTAATGAAAATACTCATGGTGGTATTAATTTACATTCCTACATTATTCAAGTTTAAAGTGATAACAAATGAAAACAATAAAGAAGAAACGATTTATTTAGACACATTATAATAAATATGGCTAAGTTTACGCAACTTACGACAACAATAAACAAGATCACCAATGTCAATCACTATTAACAACAATAATGACCCCATATTACTACACTAACAATAACTACACGAAAGCTAACAATTACTACAATCACTATTATAGTCGACAACCAACACCATTACTAACCACTAACCACTAATATTATTACACTTATCAACCACATTTTAATAAACTTTAAAGTAATGCTTATGGTTAACAATACCCAACAACCATGACAACAAGAATGCTTGAACTCATGACAATGGAAATTATAGTGTCCAACAAAATTCCAACATTTAACACGAAGTTTCCATGTAGTAAGACACCATCGAAATAGCACACAACTATCATTTTTATTGATACTACAAACCCTAATTCATAAATATTCAAATCATCAATCAAGCTCTTACCCATAATAAGATTTAATAGAAAATAGTATAAAATCAACACAACACTCATAAACTTAAAATTCCAATTGGAAACTAAAAAAAATCAATTAAGGGAAAAGAAAATGGCTTACAATAGGTGAAACTAGGAATGGACCAAGAGATTGGAAACTAGGAATGTACTAGTGGTGGGGGGAAAAGCTGCGTGGACAGCCGGTTGTGGCAGCAACCGCAGCCTACTGCTGCTGTGAGAGACGCCCGTTGCTGGTGTCTGTTTGTGGGAGTGAGAGGGAAGAGGAGGTGGCTGTCGGGCTCCGTGGACAGCCGCTAGGGGGCCAGCAGCTGGCGGCACACAAGGGGAAAGGGAGAAGAGAGGGAAAGAGGGAAGGAGGAAGAGGTGAGGCGTGTTTTTTTGCTTCAGAATGTGAGGGAAGGCGTCTCATTCAAAAACCCTAACTCATCCTTTTTTTTTTCTATTTATTTATTTATTTATTTACTTAAATTTATTTTCTTGCGAGGCCCAACTAAAAAACTCATTTTCGTGTGCTCACACATTTTAAATAAAATAATAATTTTGATTCGCACCTCTTTATTTTAAAATCGTAATTATATATATATATATATATATATATATATATATATATATATATATATATATGTTAACATTTAAATTTGTATAAAAAAGAAATTTATTAAAACTAATTCAAAACAATTTAATATAATTATAAAATCCCCAAAATTTATTAAAATATTAATTAATGACGTCAGAAAACTCGGGGTGTTACAGACTACCCCTTAAAAGGAGTTTCGTCCCCGAAACTGGAGTAACAAGGCACCAGTCATGAAAATTTATATTTCTAGCTAACTATTTTAAGCATAACAAATTGACTTAAAGGTGGTGACTTTATAAACACTATTAACAAAAGGATACTCAATCTATCTAAATAGTCATACATATTTGATTTTGAGTATTTATAATCACGCAAATTGACTCAAACAACCAATCAAAAGCATGTAATTATCATACAAATTGAAAACTATCAATCAAAAGCATGTGAATTTGTAATAAGTTGATATCATAGAGGAAAAAAATCATGAAAACGCGCGAAATTCAATCGCATTCTACCCCCTCAAAACTTAGTTACGACCCCCTAACTCAAATAACCTCAAAATAGGACAATCCGAATCTTTTCTATGACCTTATAAGGTCCTATAAATTTCAGGCTTGACTTGCTTTTACTAACAATTCTCAATACTCCTTTCATCGGGCGATACCCTCAGTAGTAATCTCCCATAGTGAACGCATTATAACCTGTAGTAAACCATCTTTCAAGTTTACTAAACATCACAATCCCTTTTTCCTTCACTTATATCTCATAGAACAGTTGACTCGATGAGACGTTTGCTTTATTCACTTTACTTTAATTTACTCACTTTAAATATCATATATGAAAAGGCTGAATAATAGTATAGATCTCAGAATAACAAAAATCTCAAAATATTTTAGAGTGAGGAAGGTCATACTAGAACAATTAAATTAAATATGATTGAATGAGGGAGTTCACTAGGGTGGCACTGGTCTTATTGAGTGACTTTATCCATAAAAGTTGATACGTTTGTATGAGTACAATGCAGTATGTCGAATTTGAATGGTTGCACAATGTAAGATAGCATGGTTACTACATGAAAGAGCGAAGTATTATTAGGACTTGTAAAGAAAGTTGAGTCCAATTATAATAACAGAAAAAAAAAAAAATAAATTTACTTCCGAATAAGTTTCAAAAGAACTACACAAATGTTTTACAAAGGCATGGATGAAGTTGATGGAGTAAGGGTAGCAAAATCATTCCAAGGTAGAATTTAACAACCATTGTCAACTAGTAGATGGACATACATTATAAACTTATACTAAAAAATGATAACATGATTATAAGTTAATTTCAAGACATTTCAACATAGAAAAGTTTTAGGATATAAATGTATACTACTATAACTTCAATTTAAAAGATAAAAACCTCACTTTAATATTTTAACAACTCAATTTACTTCTGAATTATTTATATTAACTTGACAAGTTTATCTCGGAAAAAAAAAATCAAACACTCAATGCTTTACTTTAAAACGTTAATGAGTTATATATATGTAGATGAGAACTTTAGTTATGCAAAGGAATTATTAGGTAACTTATACATTTAGGAAGACATTCTACGATAAACTTTTGAACGAGAACAATATAGAGTATTCATAGTGATTCAATCACTACATTCATAACTATCCCATCTACACAACCTTTTAATTCCATCTTAGTGACCCATTAATACTATTTTTGGATCATCAAACTTAACCAATATTCCCCAAATGATCCATACTATGATAAACATATAATTCTCTAAGTCCTTGCACTTAATCCAAGGAACAAGACATGAGCCTATCCAATTTACTATACTTGACACTTACACTTGCAAGACATTTTCAAAATCGGACAGAAGATCTTTTACTTAACATGCCAGGGTCGGTTAAACGTTACCCATAACTATACTTGACACTTTCGTGCTCTTGTATGCGTTACACAACAATAACTAATCTTTCACGTCATCGGGTACATAATCTCTTTACTTAAAAACATACTTTAAGCTTTTACATAACTTCTTGATTATAATTCAGGATTCAATACATGATTAAACCAAAACTCACACTCATGCTACCACGTTACAATTCATATAACATGCTACATATAATACCTCAATTACTTAAGTAAGTATGATTTGATAATAACCCACATTGTTATACTTAGTGATGATACATCAATACATGATCTGTAACACCCCGTAATTTATCGGGTCTAGAAATAAATAAAGTATAATAAAATAAAGTATAACAAAATAAAATAAATAAGTAATATTAAATTATGCTACTTTAAATAGTTAATTATAAGTATTTAAGTAGGTTAATTTTAACGGTAACGAGTTTTATCGTGTGACGTTTCTTTTCGGTTATGACAATAACACAATAATTACTCAATTAATTAATTAATTAATTAAAAAAAAAATTAAGGAGGGAATGGGAAAGGGGCAGCCGGTTGGGTGAAGGGAATGGGAGGAGTTTTGTAACTCCTCTCATAATGGGATTTTATGGCACAATTAGTGACTAATAATGCCTATTAATCCTTAAACCTCAATGGAACTCTTCACATTTTTTTAATTCCCAAAGGAAATCACAACAAAATCAGAAAAAATTCCTTCCCTTATTTCTGGATTTCGGCTGTCTCAAAGAAAATAAAAAAAAAAAATTCTTTTGGTGTTCAATTCAATCTTTTGTTCAAGGGGTAAGTTTAGTTGAATTGTTATTATAAATTTTATTCAAAAAGATTTCTAAGGTGAAGTATATTTTTATGTATGATGATATCCTATGATTTTTAGGAGGATTGAATATACATTCTTTTATATATAATTTTCTCTACTAATCCTTTAATAAACTTCAATTTTGTTAAAAGGATTGGGTTATGTTTTCTTTTGATTTAAATTCTTTAACAAATTTTAATTTGTTAAAAGAATTAAGTTAATATTGATATTTAAATAAATTTCTTTTATGGTTCACATATCTCTAACTAAATTACAATTTGTTAGTAGGAATTTTAAGTGTATGAATTAAGTAATGTAGGTATCCATGAGTTTATAAATCCTTTAACAAAATTTGATTTGTTTAAAGGATTGTCCTTATATATATATGTTTTGGTTCTAAAATGATGATGTATGATTCTCTACAAAATTTTAATTTGATAAGAGAGTCAAGTATTTAATTTAATTATCATGGTTTATGAAACTTTAATTGCTCTTGAAGGATCTTGTGGATGAGTATGTCTTAAGTTGCTAGTTTTATGTTTTTGATGATGGTTTAGATTGTTGATGGGATTTTATGTATTGTTAAAAGTGTGGAAATATCAAGTGGATTGTGTGATAGGAGATTTGGTTTTAATTGTTTTATTTTAGTAAAATGTAAATTTGGTTTTTGGTTAGGTGTATTTTGGTATGGAGATTTAAAAAGGATTAAAATAATTTAAATAGGAAAAAAATATATATATAAAATAAAAAAAAAAAAAAAATTTAAGTAGAAGGAATTTCGGACAGCAGCTGCTGCCTCGGTAGTGGCGCCCCGATCCGAGTGTTGGGTGTGTTTCGTTGTTGTTTTATTTAACCGATGCGTTTTAAAACTCGTTAAAACGCTTAAAATAATTAAAAATAGTAATCGGATGCTAGAAATTATGAAATTTGGTACCCAAGATAATTGATGCGTTCCGGAGGCAGCGATGAAGTTGGATTTTTAATTTGAATTTTCTAAACTGTCCGAAATGACCATAAAAGTTTCTGGTCAGAATGTGAATTTGGAACTAATAGGAGTTTGATGAAAACATTTGAAATTATCAAGTCTTAGTGATATCTTAATGATATTGAGTGGATTAAATGTGTAAACACGGTCTAATACGTGATCGTTTTGTGTTATTTAGGACCTCGTTTCATAAGAGGGCGAAATTTTAATTGTGCTTGAACAACGTGTGTTTGCAACGTTCAAAGGTACACGCTTAGACCATACTGTTTATATGGTTGTGCAAGTAATGTTGTTTTATTCCTAATCAAGGCATTGTAATCACATAAGGATTAGACACCTCAAATAATATGAAATAATTATGTGGAAATTGAGAATTTATGGATATGTTACCCAAAAGGGTTAACAAATAAATTGGAAAACTATCAACTATTTTTTCCATGGCATTCAGGGATCTTTATGGTCACCATGGGGGTATGCATACTTAGCCTTTGGCGACCCGAACAAGACGGGCAACGTCTTAGGTAGGTGGTTGCCTTGGGATTTGCTCTCCCAAGTGTATTCCACCAAACAAATTTGAAATATGACTTGTACGACCCGAACAGGACGGGCAACGTTACAAGGTTGGAAATAATGAATAAAGATTACATAATAGAGCCTTTGCATGCTAGGGTAAACACAATGCTTGTATTCAACCTGTTTTGTATATGTATGAAGTCTCTGACGTGTATTGGTTGTTCTTTGGAACCTGCGACGTGTTATCATACGACGTGCAGCAGGTTAACTGCAGGAGGGGGCTGGAGTGAGGATTCAGCTTAGAACCCGTAACTATCAAGTCTAGACTTACTTTGTAATGAGTCTAAATACCTCAGTTTATGTAACCAAAGTTTATGATGTTTTTTTTTATCTCGTACAACTTTTAGCTAGTCTAGAGGCCGGTGGGCTCTCGAGTTGTATGTAAAGACTTCCGCTGTTTTGTTTGGTTTTGTTTTGTTTGGCGCTGTATTCTTTGTTGACCATATTCCTTTACCGTTGGAACGTTGACGATCCGAGTAAGGATGAGTTTCCTTGCATCCGTTTGTGAGCCGGATTCATGTTTTCACATGATTTTTTTCCGAGTCACTTAAACCGGGCCGTTACATGATCTCAACTCTATATATTCAACTTAATAACTTTACTTATCATAACATAATCCTAACCTTTTACTTAACATAAAATGCTCTTTTCATTAATCATATATGATCAAATCATTTTATAACATATTAGATTATACGTGATCACTCGATTAGTAGATTCACAGATCAAATTAATAACTCAGAACATAATACATGTTTCAAGTATATGATCCAATTATATGTACCACATTTTAGCAAGTTATTAAAGTTAATAATTATACGTTCACATCCATGATACTAATATACATATAAGAACTCGATTTCAATGAGCAATCAATGGAAAATTCTTTGTAAACCAATTTAGACTTACTGGAGGGGTGAAAACACATTTTAGAATCAATTTAGTAGGATAACTAGATCAAAACCAAATTGGATAATTTGGTAGCAATACACTTGACATATCTGTCTAAACAAATGACCTCGAATTATTACTGAACGAATTCAATATGTTATAAACACTTTTAAGCATGTGTTATTTTAATTTGATGTGAAATTAGTCAAATCGTCTAGGAATTAGTTCAGAGTCTTCGATAACTTAATAGAGGAAAACGACTCGAATTACTTGTTAGAATTTCTACTGTCATTCTTGCGTCAACAACTTTCGATTCTTCATATTCTAACATACTCCATCAATATTAGTAATCACACAAAATACCATTTAGATCCATAGTTATCCATATATCGTCAATGATCTAAGACAATAACCAATAGTCTCCAATTTACTCTACTCCAAGGTGTAAATACATCATTACCAATTTCAACAACATGAATAAAATTATTACCATTTGATTTACATTAAACACCAACTTGACTTCAAAAACCATAATATTATTCTTAATTTATGATTAAGACTTTATTTACAGGCTATCTTATCAATAATCTAACCAAATAACTTCATTTACAGTCATGTCAACCTCCTATCATATTAGTTCCATATACTTATTCTTGTTTAAATCACTCACAATCCTATTTGCACGGTTATTAATCATATTCGAAAGGACTTTAATCTTCACTTCATATACTATAATGAATGAATGCACTGGACTCATGAAAATATTTAATCACATAATTAAAGAGTGAAAATCTTTGTATATTATCATATCAAAACTCATAAAGCTTAATGGAAACCTATTCACATGAACGAAAATTCATGCATATAAGACCAAAGTTTATGCTATCCTCACCATCAAGAGTAAATACCAGGTGCAACTAGCTTCTCTATAATTCTATTATTCATACTTTGTTTTTCATAATTAATACCTATTACGCAACTCATGAATTGCCCAAAATATGTAATAACTGTCATTTATACTCGATAATACATAAATCAACTCTAATAATTTGTAAAATCATATCATCATTCAAACCACAATCATAACTTTTAATTATAATAATAACACACATGAGAATGACTCTTATAACATGCTAAACTAAACAAACTATATATTTATCTATGCACGTGCAATGATAATCATTATGCATGAATATGTAATATGAGCCTATCACATATCTACGCAAACTTTCACGAATAACTTCTAACTTCGAGCAATTTCTCAATGAATTCGAAAACACAAAGCATCAAAAATAGAAACCACTGGCTCTGGTAACCACCTGTAACACCCCTGAATTTTCGATCCCTTATACGAAACTCAGACTGCAAAAGACGGGAGGAAATTCGGGTGTTACATTGAAATAAAATAAATAAGATGATATTAAATTTTAAAAGAAATTATAAGTAGAAATTTCGACAGCATCTCTGCTAACCATCGAACATGTAGTAGAGCAATTACCACAATAAAACATTAAACTAATCTAAGGCATCATTGCCTTTAAAATTTTACACCATGGCGGAATGATTCATCGCTGGCTTCTCAAATCAACATACCAAGCACGAATAGTAGTTCCAGTGTTAACGCTTGCGTTTTAAAATGACTTAACTCTTTAAAAACCATACAAAGTTATAAACTACACAGCGGAAAGACAAATATACAAAGGAGTACACCAGGCCTCATAACGAAACTTATACAACCAAAATTTACAAAAGATAAACAAGTGCTACAAAATCGAAAGATATCAGTATGACACGGGTTATGCTTCGCCCTCATCACTCTCCCCCAATGCAATGCAATGCAAAAGAAGCTTCAATACCTGCCACGCCTGTCTATGTTCCTCCTGCTGCTCGACATCAGACCAAAGGCCAATGTATCATAGCAGGACAATCATAGAAAGTCATCAAACAATCAAACATAAACACAAACACATACACGTTAGTAACTAGCATCAAATATAATAAGGCCAACTACTAGGTAACATTATGTTATACAACAACATAAGATGATTTCATAAGACACAAGTACAGATAGTAACCGTTTATTATCCACCTATACTTCTTAATCTCATTACATCCTTTCCAACCCGAACCATGTGTTCTTGAGTAGAATACAGGTCTTCACACTCCTCTTTTCAAAGCATAAACTCTAGTAAAACATGCGTAGTATCAACTCAGCCAAGGCATTAACAAGGGACCTTATAGGGCTTGTCTATCTTAAAGTAAGTGTGATCATAGTCTATCTTTGGGACTGGTAACTCCCTTGAGGTAACTTAACTTAAGCGCACTTCTCATTAGAACTACTCTATCATTAAATAAATTTTCTATCAATGAGTAAACTTTCTATCAATAGCAATTTTTACATTTTAATTGTAAAGTATTTCATGAATTTTCAACTAACAAAAATAATCTAATATTTTATACCAATTAAGCGACTAAATATATGAAGTTTTAATACATTGAAGTTCTTAAAAAGAAATAATTATTATGTCTCACTTTTTTTAAAGTATAAATACAACGTTTATATTTTAAATTGTAAAAATTGATAAAATTTTAAATTAGACAATGGTCCAAAATATAACAAAGTTGCAATTCAAACAAACAACTACACTTAATAATTTAACCCAAATTTAAACCCTAAGATCATAAACTCATAATCAGATCAAAATCCATTAAGTCCAACACCCATGGCATCCATACTATGGAGTCATCCACCAACTGATTTCATGACAAATTCCCGAAATAGTAAAATTTTCATGATGTTGGTTGTTGACTATTAAAAATTTAGAGCTACACGCCTACACACATGAGACTATTACACACATGACGAGAAGCAACGAAGAGTGTTTGTTGTTTTTATTGGCTTTTAAACTAATTTAATAAATTAAATTATTTAGGATGATATTTGGTAAAATTATGTATTAATCATTGATTGTTTATTAGTGAAAAATAAATCAATAAGCTTATAGTAATTGAAAAAAAGCTAAAGAAAACTAATCTTTTCATTTTGACATAAAAATTAGTTTTTTCAGCTTATTTAAAAGACATTTGATTACCAAAACAACAAATTTAAGTCAAAAATCAATTTAAAAACCAATTATCAAATAACCTTTAAATTTTATGTTTCAGATTTCAACAGTAAAATATTTATTTATTTATATAATAGAACAACCAATCTCATTAGTTACATACCTAGAAACCAATCCAAAAGAACTAATGAAACAAAAACAAAAAGAACTTTCAAAACAATTACATAAACTTATTAGAGGACAGGCTAAGAGCCGAAAAACGTATATAGAATATCTGCAAACCACCCTATACTGTATTGTATGCCCTTTACTATATTCTTCATTCTTCAATCAACCATTTCATTTATATCTTGTTTACATTGATCTCAAATAATCTTTCAATAAATTTTAATCCATCCCTCAACGAAAACATTCGAGCCCCAACCTTGATACCAAGAAATTGCACACTTCATCCATCTCCCTTGGAACTGTGTAATGCCCAAGTCTGCATAGCCGAACATATATGTTAGATTATATAACATATTTTAGAGCTTTGACTATCGGCTCAACTTTTTGATTTAGTTAATTCCTTAACATGGTATCTGAACAAAGAGGTCATGAGTTTTAATCTCAGCCACGTCTCATTTAAAGTGAAATATTTAATGTCAGGTATAAGAAGGGTACGTGTTACATCCCCACTTTACTTAAAGGATTGTTGTGTGAGGAGACGTGCTAGAATCTATAAAATATTTTAGGGCCTCAACCATGAGCTTAATACTTTTGATTGAGTTGATTTCTTGACGTTATAGTTTGTCAGTTGAAATGATTTATATGAAGCCAATAAACCGTGAAGATAATTAATTGTTCATTGCAAGAGAACTAAATTTTCATACCCATTATGGCTCGAGAATGTAAGAAGTTGGAATCCAGCATAAGTTAAGGCATGAGCTGATTTCTCTCCGAATTTGAATGAGACTACTTCGTCAGCTGCAACAGGAAAATTGTATGATTAGCAACACAAACATATACACTTAACTGACATATCATGTCGAGAAACCAATTCAACTAAAAACTCAAACTTATAATTATAGCGACAAGCTATATTACTCGAAGACTAAGGGACTTACATTTGCCATGACACAGGAAAATCGGCAAGGATGCAGCCCTCCTTGCTGCATCATGTGAACATCCAATCTTATTCCTAAGGGTTCTAGAACCAGGAAGCCAACCACTGAGTCCTACTATTGCCCTTAAGTTTATTGGATAAAAGTTACCATTAGCATACTTTCCTACGGCAAAACAGGATGCTGAATAGAGTGCAACTGCTGCACCCATACTGAATCCTCCAATACCAAGTTTTACTGTTAAATACAAGCCAAGATATCGTCAGAATGTAACAATGCAAATACATATAATAGTTTTTTTAGGTGTTTGGATGTTTGGATTTTACGTTCGCTTTTAGGTTGACTTTTGGATTTTGGCCGTTGGTCGGTCAAACAACAAAAAAAAATGTTTTGTTTCAGCTGAAAAATTGACTTATAAGCCAAAATAAAAAATTAGCTTTTTACTTGTTGACCCACTTTTTCTCTAATAAACAGCCAGCAGTCGATCTCTAAATTTTCCAAACATCTCCGTAAAAACCTGACTTTTTCAACTAGTTTAAAAGCCAACAAAAGACCAATTTTTTTAGCTGGTCAAACGAGCCAACAAACAACGGCCAACGGCTAAATTGACATAACACCCCCTTTAAATAAGTACTTCTACATGGGTTTGTCTGGGAGATGACAATTAGCTGGAGTTGTTGCTGATTTAGCCATTTGAAAATATTGATTGTTTGACCAAACAAAAAGCCAAAACACCTCCATATATTTTGTGGATATTTTGTGGTGGAAAGTTTAGACATTTACCATCAGCTGGCTCAGTTGACAACAGATTTGCAATATGTGCAGCTGAGGCATCCAATCCTTCAAAATCATCCGGACTATCCTCTGATATTTCAGCTACATCAAACCCTATAATACAATGAAGCAACTTCGGTGATTATTCTTTCCAAAAACTAGAAGTTTAAATGCCCTGTTTGGTTAACGATATTAAAGGGTTGCAATCGAAAACATTTGATGAAACTTGTTATGTCATACGATTGTAATTAAGCTCTCTTTCTCATGAATTCGAGTAGAAGAAGCATGACTATAAACCTTGTCGTGTAATTCTCCCAGCTAAATCAAAGTACATTTTCGTACCATTCCTATAATTTAATACCAATAACCAAATGAGCCATATGAAAGAAGGCGTTCTTACATGATGTGCATGTAAATCCACCGAGTAATGCAACAGGACGAGTAGGAGCAGTTGGGCATATAAACTTAACCTGTAAAAATGTGGAACTGTATTAAAACAAAGTATTCAATGATCAGTTTGGCAAGATATAACATTTGGTAACAAATGAGTTTGCTTACATTTGGAAGTGGGAGAGATTCCAAGAGTTGACAAGCACTGCAAGAACATCAAAGGCATAAAATTAATCAGAGGAACTGGCTAAAGAAAGCAATGGTAGCTCTAGAGAAAAATAGAGTAATTTGAAACATAGTGCAAAAATACGGCAAATGTCTCAATAAGTGGATGGTTTTCTTTGTTGTTTCGGCATATATTGATTAGATTCTGTAAGCTCAAAAGCCTTTATAATGTGGCATAAAATAATCTACTAGAAGCACTATTAGCAAGTAGCAACCCACAAACAAATTAGTAGATTTTTGTTATCGTAGTAATGATGGAGAATCCCGTACAGGCACATGGATTGAAGAATTATGTGTTGCGGTAAGTGGTGAAAATCGAACTCTTGTCATAAGGGTGTAAGGGAAATCCTTCAATGACTAGACGAACTTAAGATTCTCAAGTAAAGGAATCAACTCCTTGAATTCAATTTAGCTAGTCAATGCAACAAATGAACATCAAGAAGATCGTAAGGGAGAATGTGAACCTTGCACCATTATCACCAAGTCCATGTAGCCAAACAATTGTTGCAAGGTGCCTTCCTTTTGGCCTAACCACATGGGTCCTTCCAAATTCAAAGGTTCTCCTACCACTTCTTGCACCTAATCATGAGCATGAATACAAAGTTTAGAAGAAACATCATAAATCAACTCCATTCTTTCAATGCTACAACATAATACAATAATAACCTCATTTCAAAGATAGAAAATATTTGAATTTTTCTTCTCTATTAATTCTGATTTTCAACAATCTCAATCCATATTTACTTATTAAAAACAAAAAATGCTCTTATGTATTATAAAATATCAAAAAAAAGTTACTAAAATTGTGTTGGGCATAGTTTTTTAAGTAGTTCCTTGAGCTAGTGTTTTGTAAAAGCTAATAAAACTAGCACCTTTTGAGGTATTGTTTAGCAAAGAGTAGCTACAATAACCTTTTAATTAAAACACATGTTAATAACCCCACAACTAATATTTTTCCAACAATCTACTTCAAACAACTAATAACTAACAATTATTAGTTCATTGCTCAACAGCTACAACTAATGATCACACTTACAACTACTTTTATTAAACCCACACAAAAAATGGATCATATTTCTTCCCTTAGCTCGTAGATAGTCTCACCATGAAACGAGTCCATTTAATCAGCTTATTTCTCTAATTAATCACTTTAAAATTATAAGTAACCACTTTAACACTCTAATTAAATGTACATGACCAGCCAATAAAGACGGTCTCACTCATTTAAGAATTTGTGTTCTTCCCTATCTCTAAGGCCCTCCCCAATGATATAGGTAAACACTAATTAAACAAGGTTAGATTTACGGAATTTTACTTGTGCACATAAAGATAGGCATTAAAGCAAACCAATAACCCCACATATACTAAAGAAAACTGTTAAATTATATAATATATTTTGGGCTTCAACCATAAGTTTAAACTTTTGGTTGAGCTGGTTCCTTGACATGGTATCAAAAGCCTACGTGACAGAAGGTCACGGATTCATTTGAAAGTGGAATATTTCGCGCCAAACCCAAATGTAAATCATGCAACAACTACCATATTTGAGGCAGGGAACCTAACACAAAAGGGCACAATTTAAGTGCCATGGAGAAGTATGAACTAACCAGAGCCAGTTGAGTAATTGGAATAGCTCATATTGAAGTTGCAGAATAGTGTACAGTTAAGTAATCCTATTAGTTGAAAGTGAGATTATTGTCTAATAATTGGGAGTAGAATGCAATGAAATAAAACCCAGGTGAGACATCCTATTTATATACACAAAAAAAGAGTGGAGTAAGAATATATGAATATGCATTAAAACATCAAGGAGAAAGGAGTAAGGAGGTGTATTTTGTGTTTGTATACAGCTGCACTTTATGCCTATAAAGAAGTTCAATATTAAAGGAGAGGCATACATGAAAAGGAGAGACAAAAGCTGGAAATCTTTAAGTTTTATGGAAAAGGAATCAAAACTCATTTCCATTCCAAAAATCACATTCATCTCCCTGCTCTGCCTCAGTATTCTGTTTTCTACTATTCTTTTTTTAAAAAAAAAAACAAAAAAACAAAAATTGACAGACAGACATCAACTCAATCAAAAACTTAAGCCGATTGTTGTACTCTTATATTATTTACTCATCACGCGTTGAACCAGGGGCGTATGTAGACCCGGGCTGGCATGGGCTATGACCTGGGTCATGAAAATAGAGCAGTATGTTAAACTGATGTTCAGTATTCGAATTCAGATGTTCTATGCGCTTTGATAAAGGCATTTCCAACTAATTACGCCATGCCAATGAGAGGTCATATAATATTGGTCCAAATAATAAATATTTTTTGGATTCGCCCCTAAGTCACCTTCTCATATTAACGTCTTAGTAGATAAGAGACGAATCAAAGATAGTAATATAGGATGGATCGAACACTCAATCATTGTATATCAATGTGCTCAGCCAAAAAACTTGTCTACCTTTCATTGTGTTGTACCTTACACAACTCAATATTAATTGGGTTTTTAAATTAATGACTCGAGTTATGAACTAGGCAGATAAGAGACTAAATTCTTCGTTGTGTGAACATATATTACACTGACTTTTCTAGAGGTGTTCATTCGGATCATTGGGTTGATTTTAAATCAGTTGATTTGGGTTAGTTCAAAATCAGACACATTGATTTTTACATGATTGTAAATCTATATTTAAGTCTAGTCAAATCGGATTTAACTACAAAATTGAATGTATATTGGATCATCAGATTTTTTTTGAACACCTATGCTCATATCATTTAAAAAATCAAATCAAGCAAAAATATTTGTTTATAATTGAAAGGTGGGTGTGTTGGAATTGGAGTTCCCTTGGATGAGAATCTAATCCTTCAGGTCAGATTAAATATATCAACAGTACTCAAAAACCACTGTTTTTCTGGTTTAAAAAATAAATGCAATTATTCTCATAAGTCATAAGTGTTTTATCAAAAAATTTAATGGAGAATTTATATGTAAAACGTAACATGTTGAAGTCTATTATACTTTCATATGTGGTTATATATATATATATATATATATATATATATATATATATATATATATATATATATATATATATATATGGTATTTAGAATTTGTTATTTTAGGAATTAAATTGAAACTACTTCTACAAATGAATAAATGATTCATGTTGTTGGTCTATATTTTATGTCTTAATTAATAAACTTAAAAAGTGTAAAGTAAAATCAAAATAGATATTTTTTTTTAATTATTTGAAAGGCTTTAATTCTTTTAGTATTAAATGATTGATTGATAGTTTGATGCCCATCAAGGATAGGGACAAGGTTCCATTTTTTACTTCACATTGGAGGAACTATATTATTTTTACATGTAAAACAAAGAAAAGTAGTGGAAAAGAATAATTTGAGATTTTGGTACACTTTTTAATTTTATGGCAAATTAAAGTATAATTTTAAACTTAATAAGAAGTAACATAGATTAGATGAGGAGGATCGTTAAATTGTGGAAGTCAATTTTTTTTTTTAAGACTTACTGAATATAAGTTCAGTGATAAATTTATTATTATACGCATTAAAATTAGTTCATCTAAGCAAAAAAAATATTCTCTTTGATAAAAACAAGTAGTGTAAAGAAGAGAAACACCATGAATTGGTTAATAAGCTTATCTTAGTAGAAATAAGGTGAATTGCACGACTAAATTGGACTTGTTTTTAATCCAAAAGAACTTCTAATTCAACTTAACTTATTTCAACTAAATTAAATTTAATTAAATTCAACTAAATTTATTTTAACTAATTAACCAAATTAACTTATTTTTACCGATTAATTTTATTAATCAGTTAATAATTTCAACTAATTAAACTAATCCACAATCATTTGTCAACAGCTCATTCTAAGTACTTTCAAGTTTCAAACATTATTAATGTGTTGGTAATAGTGAAGTTAAATTAAAATAATTATAAATGAACTACACGAAGTGCTAAAAGTGAGTAACAACAAAATTGTTGTTTGCCAAATTCACCCATTTACATGTATATTTATTCCTGTTTTGAATTAGTATCGTAGAAAAATAAGAAATTTTTTTAAAAATATAGTTAAAATTTATGGATGATATTAAAAGAAAATGATGGACTATTATTTAAAAATAGAAATATACAAAATGAATGAGACGTACTAAAATAACAAATGATGCTAAATGAGTAAAGTGAGTAAGTAATTTTCATACTTGGATCTTTTACATTGCTTTTTGTACTTAGAATATACTCCCTTAGTTTTAGTTTGTTACACTTTAATCAAAAATTGTTAGAGCTTTTTGAATAAGTGTAACTAACAAAAATAAAATGGAGAAAGTAAGTTTTGTGTTAAAATGGAGCAAGTATATATGTATGATGATATATCATATAAGTAATATGTATAAATTTGGAGTATTTTCAAGTATTTAACAAAAATATGAAGTAGAGAAATGTATAATGTATCCATCGTCCTCTTTCCTACCAATGTAACAAGATCAATTCTCAAAACACCATAAGATAATATCTTCTTATGAGTCTATAATGTATATGTCAATTCCTATTACCTCTATTCTAAAATATGATATTAAAATGTTTATTTGAAAAATATTACTATCAGTAACAAGTATAATGAAACTGAGTAACATCTCTTTCATAATATGATGATCACTTTAATTACCACCCGTTTTATTAAGATATTGCTTGGATTGGTTCCTTAAGATTAAAAGTTATCGTTTTAATTTACGGATGAAAACTTTGTTCATAATATGATTACTTAACCTAATTATCATTTGATTAAACTAATGTATGTTAGTGTAATTGAATAACCTTTCAATTTTCCATGGGCACAAACCCTTTGTAAGCATCCATGACTTTTGCCAATTGATACCTACATGAAACAACACAATGCACCGTCCATTTTTACACAACTTATTCTCTTTGTCATCCACATAACTCATTTATTAAAATTTTATTGCATACTTAATTATAATTGGTATATAATTAATTAACGTACAAATTATTATCTATTACGTACATCAACATTCAACAACCATAAAGCAAAAGGCTAACTTTTCATATGAATTAGTTGACTTATAATGAATTGTAATTAAGAACATTTTGAGTTATAAACCGCGTTGAGAATGGTCCTTTAACATCACTAATTAGAATCTATAATAAGTCAACATTATGACATTCCTTTCTTCAAGAGGATGAAACATGTTTACCTTTTTTTTATTGTCAACCATACCTTATGAAGGAATATCTTTACTTACTTCTTTAATATATGCATATAGATTTAGAGGTGTATATTCTGAGTGTTCGGGCGTGATATTTTGTGACAGGTTAATTTTGATTTTTGCTTGTTATGTGCATATAAAGATCTTGACAATCTGATTTGTTTTATATGTGATCGATCAGTTATTGAGTCGAATTAAATTATACATAATTTCAGTTAATTTTAATTAGGTTTAGTTTTGACAACTCTACATATGCATGATCATATACCTAAGTTGAGGGTTTTAACCATAAGGAAATTTATGCTGTTTTTCACTAATTTAAATGCAAGTGGAATTTATTATTTAAGTAAAATATCATGGCATGCAACGTTTATTCTCATGTCTATTCTCACTTTATTATAGTATAGTTTTTTTAATGGTTTTATTATTAGTTAATTAATTTAAATAGAATCAGAATAAAGAGGTATGTACATACGAAAATGAGAATGGAAAATTCCTTGCTTACTACTCTCGGCCCATATGAGCCGTTTTTATATATTTTTAGTCTGCTAAAACTATCTCTAAAAGTCTGCTAAAACTATCTCTAAAAGACTTCTTCATAAACTTTCATCAAAACTTAAATGCCTTATACTCCATCATCTTAAGAATTGTAGATAGAAATATAATATAGCTCAAAATTCCATATTGGGATGGGCATGGTCTTGATCATAAGGGTCTACATCCGACCCTATTTTAAAGGTTTTGATCCACTTATTTTTGGACCCTTTGGATCAGGGTTGGATTTGGATTAATTATGACCTTAGGGTTTGGGTCCGGATCCATATGTTTGAGATTCAGATCCGACTCATAACCCATTTACATCTTTTTTTTAAAAAAATTATATATTTGCTATTATGTGTATTTTAATTGTTTGGTTTGAAACTTTGTTTTATATTGGAACATTTACGTGATCTAAAACTTTGTCGGTTCATGTAATTTGAAATGTGATCATTGTATCTATACTTTAAAATATGGAAAGGTACATGATAAATACTTCGTTTTAAAAACTTAAATATTGAAAAGCTTCGTACATTTGGTCTAATATATGTAGTATTAGAAGATCTTTATAGTTGAAAATATTTAAATAATTTTATAACTGAACAAAAATTATAAAATATATTTAAAAAATATTTCAGAAAAAAACAAAATATTATTTTGGTTCCAAATTCAGACCCTATACCTTATGCTTTGGGTCCGAGTCTGAATCCAATAAAAAATAGGGTCTAAATCTAAGTCTAACTATACTCGACCCAGATCCGATCAATGCTCATCAGTCATCCCTACTCCGGTACGATTAGACATCAGAATCTCAAATAGGTTGAGAGTTGTTGTATCGACAAAATTAAAGGCTGATATGAAGAACCTAACAAATACCAAAAGTCTTATATAAGAATTTTAGTAACTTAAGGGCAGGCATACCCTAGAGTAATTTAATAACATAATTCTAGAAATTAAACAACTAAAATAACCAAATAATTATGAATTAATTGCAAATTACAGTCTTAATGTTTGATGCTTTTGCAAGTTACAGCCTTGATGTTTTTTTTTTTTGCGAATTACAGTCTCCGAAATAGCATTTTGACCAGTATTCAAGCCAAGTGATTAGTTTGTGTAATTTTAACTGTTGACCAGACTTTTTACCTTTGAGTTTCATTTTTCTGATTTTAACGTTTTTTTTGTGAGTTTTAATTTATTTTTTTCTCGTTCAATTCCCTCTTCCTCCACCATTGATAAAACTCCATTGAAGCTTAAATCCAACCCCTACTCCTCCTTCTCCTCAATCCCAACTACCTTCCTCTCTCTTTCTTCTTCTTCCTCCATAAAATGTTAAAGCCTACAACTCTTTATTCTCAATGTCTGCATCTCTTTTCTTACCTTCTCAATGATCCCAACTATTGAAGATGACCTTATCAACAATCCTTTATTTTTAGACTTATCAACCCAAATTTACCACCTAATTATAACCCAAGTCCTAGATTTAAGCCCTCATCATCATCATCATCTTCCTGATCTGCTCCAAATTTTGGGTCATTACCCATAAATGTTTGTAAGAGATCTCTTGGGTATTCTCATTTTGAATGAAAGATTTTTCAACTTTGGGTTTTAATTTGTTGCAGATTATTTACTAATTTTAAACCCAGAATTAAAAATTGAATCTTTTACTTTTGGGTATTGTTGCAGATTACGAAGAAACCCAGAAAAAATAAAAAGAAAATGCTCAAGTTTAATGGACTCCCCAAAGCAATACTGTATATGATAGAATTAATTGCGAATACCTTATATAAATTTGTGATTGAAATGAAAAGAGTAAGAACTGAATTTTCTGAAAAAAAAAATGGATGATTTATGGAAAGAGAGAGGAAGGTGATTGAGATTAAAAAGCACAAGGAGGAGAGATTTTGAATTTAAGCTTGGAATTTCATCAATGGAGTTTTATCAAAATTAGGGGAAGAGGGGAATTAAATGAGAAAAACAAAACTCACAAAAAAATAAAATCTAAAAAAAGGAAGTCAAATGTAAAAAGAGTGGTCAACGGTTAAAATTGTATGGAATTGGTCACTTGGCTTGAATACTGGTCAAAAGGCTACTTTGGAGGCTGTAATTCGCAAAAAAAAAAAACATCAAGATTATAATTCGCAAAAGCATTAAATATTAAAGTTGTAATTCACAATTAATTCAATAATTATTGATTTAAACAATAATCGAAAAAACGATAATTAAGACAGAATGAAGACAATTGAACTTTATTAAATTGATGAACAAAAATTTTATACAAGAATTCTAGGAATTGAAGAAAAAGGAAAACTAGAACTAAGATAAGCAGGAAAAAAGAAAAACTACTACGTCTACTAGAACTAAAAAAATGAAAAAATTCATAGAAAAAATCTTCCCAATTAACCTAAAAAATATTTTAAAAAAATAAATAAATAAAATAAATCAATGGCGGAACCTCCTTAAAAAAGGCGGCGAGTCATCGCTTACTCATTGTTTTGTTTGAACTTCAAGTTTCAACTTCAAGTTTCATAACTTAGGTAGCAAGTCGCTCTTAGAGCACCATCATTCATGAGGATATATATATCCTTTCCCATTTTCTCTCTCCTTTCCTACACTTGACACATCATTTTCTCTTTCCTCCACATCACTTCCCACTATCTCCATCCTTTTACTTATCCTTTCCCTCAAAATTTCCCAACATCCATGAGTATCCTTTCCCACTTTCTCTCTCCTACTTACATATACTCCACCATTTATTCCCTTTTCAAATTATATATATATTTTTTTTGAGGGGAATTAATAAACTTAATTATTATTATTATTGGTGTACATGTTGTTAATAATAATTAATATGTAGATCATTCTATTATAATAATTAATATGTTGTTAAAAAAATTTTATGACCGTTGGTGTTTTCAGTTTTTCCAAATGTATTACCGTTTACAAATTATGGTAGTTTTTTATTTTTTAGACATATAAAAATACCCACCCACCCATAATCTGACAAGTGGCGTCATTTCCTTGCTCAACAAAAGCAATATTACCGTTGTAAAGCCATGAACTTCAAAAATATGTTACCCATTGCACTGTTTCTTTCCTCTTTTCAGTATTTTTTTTGGCTTCTTGTACAACTTGTGCTCGTGGGCCGAGGAGCCTTCTCCTTTCCATGGAAAGGAATACCCAATTCCTTTTTCTAACAGGATCCTCAAACTTATTTTTACATTGTTATTCATCAAGATAAGTACAAGATAAGGGAGCTAAAAGGAGAGTAGTCCTCAACAATGTTGGTGCTCTTATAAAGCGGTGACTCATTGCTTTTTTGGTGACTAGCGAAATTTAAACGGCCACCACTTATTGCTCAGATTAATATATTAACCGATCTTAGTTTGCCAGCTTTATAATGTATATGCTAATATCAAGTAAATTGAAATCTTGTAGAATTAAGTTGTTGATTAATTATAATATGTGAATTAAATGTATTTAATACTTTTTCTGTTCTGAAATACTTGCTACATTTTGGTTATGGGTACTATTCATCATTCAAGTTTATTTTAAATATTGCGGCTAATGTATAAGAAAAAATATAGTCAAGTGAGATTTTGTTTGAATCGTCTAGTCGCATATTTTCATAATATTAACTTTTTATAATTTTTAGATGTGTATAATTCAATATAAACACATTAAATTACGTAAAAAGTCAAATATTGCAAGTATAATGAAACGAAGAAAGTAGATAATGCTTTTCAATTATTATTATTCTATTATAAATCAAAAAATTCCATCACCAAATAGTATGATATTGCAAATTAATGACATTTTACAAAAGGAATGAATGATATTCCATATGTGTACAATAATTTTAGGGGAGAAAATTTACATTTACATCGAAACACATGTCATCATGTGTTTCTTTTTAATGATTGTATATGATTTGATGATAGATGATTTATAATATTGTCAAACATGTGTGTTTGATAAGATTAGAAATACTCTAAAAAGAATATAATTAGGTTAATTGTATACATTTCATTGAATTGGTGAGGTGTAGACATCTCAACAAAAAAATGTTCACTTATTTGTACGCGTCCATTTAACACAAAAATTTACATTATTTAAATTAGTTGATTGAATAATAATGTACGGTAAGAATGCTAAGCAATAACAAGTAAAAGTGTTCATTCAACTTTCGGGCGGATTTCAGGTATCATAATTATCATACTCAGTATATTCTGCTTATAGAAAATTATGATTAAGGTCTAGGGAGGAAAGAAAGATAGCAGCTCATTCCAATAGAGGAAAGTGCGGTCAAAAGTCTCTCGGCTTGAGAAAGATCTTCAAAGAGAGAGAAATTTGTAACTTACAAATAGAATAAATAGAATACGTACAAATAACTAAAAATAAAGACAAATTTAAAGAAGAAGGTAAAACACGATAATTAAAGGCAATGAACAATATCAAACGATGGGTAAACGGTTAGTAATCTAAGACGTGGATAAGGCGCCGCCAACTACCCCTATCCCTGGTCAGGTCCTTAGAGAGGTGAAGTTCATGCAAGTCACTTTTAATCTGTTCCTCCCACGTTCTCCTAGGTCTTCCTCGACTTCTCTTGCCCTCCACTATGATGTATTCTACTACACATGCACATGCGGAGAGCGGTGCAACCCCTAACTTCTCCTTGAACTCCTGGTTTCTTATCCTATCCATCATATTATTACCACACATTCACCTCAGCATACCCATTTCTGTTACTTCCATCCGCTGTTCGAAAACCTTCTTTACAGGCCAACATTCTGTCCCATATAACAACGCCTGCCTAATTGCGACGTGGTAAAATTTACTTTTTAATCTCCCCGAGAACTTTTTATCACAAAGCACCCCGGTTGCTGCTTGCCACTTGAGTCAACCCGCTTGTATACGATTCTTAACGTCTCCATCGATCTCCCCATTACTCTGAATCACCGATCCCAAATATTTAAACTTGGACATACATACGACCACTTCTCCCCCTATGGTCACCTCTGGCTCCCCTATTGGTTTTGTCCCACTAAAATTGCATTGCAAGTATTATGTCTTCGTACTGCTTATGCGTAAACCCTTACTCTTCAAGGCTTCCCTCTACTCTTCCAATTTACTATTAGCCTCCTCCTTTGTTTCTGTGACCAAAACTATATCATTGGCGAAAAGCATGCAACATGGTACGGTCTCCCAGAAGGATTTAGAGATTTCCTCCATAATGACCGTAAAAATGAAAGGACTTAGTGCTGATCCCTGATGTAGTCCCACTTTAATTGGGAAACACTATGTCATACCCACCGATGTATGTATGTTAGTCGACACTCTGTCATACATGTCCTGTATTACCTCAATGTACCTTCGTAAAATATATCTATTCTTGAGGCTATCCGAAACGATGCTTCGTGGTAACTATCGTACGCTTTCTCCAGGTCAATAAACACCAGATGTAATTCCTTCTTTCGCTCCCTATGCTTCGTGGGCGGATTTCGGGTATAATTTTTTAAATCGAATCAATATCAGGTTTAATTTATACGTAAATATCTTAACAATTTAATTTTATTTTTATACTTAAAACATTTAAAGTCGAATTAAATTATATTTAATTTCAGTTAATCGGGTTAAATTTGGATAAGTCTAATAGTTAGGAGTTTATTAAAAAATGATTGAATATTTCTTGGAAGTACAAGTTCGCATTTTATAAAATGATAAGTTAGGAGTTTATAGGTGGCACAATAGACCAGAATTAACCCAAAAGCAGAAAGAATTTAGACATTAGCAATTAGCAATAAAAAGATCCAAAGTAAAGTTGGCATTTATCTGAAAAGGGCATTGTCTTAATAACAAGTATATAATTAATAATTAAAAAAGATTATGGTTAATTAACTGTAATTAAGCATTAACCATCAATATTTAGTATCTAATCAGACATGTTTTGAATAAAATCTATCTCTGGAATCTTAGTAATGGACGGTTGAATTATTTAATTATGAGAGAAAGTGTGAAAGGCTCAATCTTTTATCATAGTAGCTCATTAATTCTTTGTGGCTTGTAGAATATAAAAGTTTTTTTTTTTTATGAAAGTAATAATCAAATAATTTAGAATAATGAGAAAGTTATTTTAGTGAAAGCCAGTAAGAAAATTTAGGTTTATCATAAATAATTTATGTTTTAAATATGTAGATACATCTGTTATTAAATATGAAGATTTTATTTATCATGACCTCTATATTAAACTTTTAAGATTTTGAAGCTTTATATTGCCTATTTCTCCCTTGAACGACTTTTCTTACAAGAAAATTCATGTAGAATTGTGTCGAATAATCAATACGCATGTTTAGTGTTTTATTATGAGAATCTATGATCCTAGTTTTGCTCTTCATGCTAAACAGTTTTTGTTTGCTCATTATCTAAGTTCTGATAAATTCGTTTATAAACTTGTACAAATTAGCTGATGAAATTTTATCCTAGAATCAATTCGTAATAGTAAAAGTAGTCTATCAAGCTTATATGTTAGTCAAATTGTTTCTAATTTTGAAAAGTAAAAATAACGTATAAGTTATTTTCCAACCGTTTTCTGTGTTGCTTGTTTCAATTTTCGACTTGCTTAGCTAGACCAATGTTTCATAGTAGTTTGTTGTAGATATATTTGGTGTGAGTTTTATTTTCAAAAATAAAAGAGTAATATTGTTCATTAATTGTTTTTAAGCCACAAGTTAGAAGTATACGAGTGTGAAGCAACCTGAAAAAGGGTAGAAATAGTGTACGTTTGGAATATAGAGAAGTGGGTGTCAATCAAGTGGCAAATTAAGGACAAAAAGAGCTCAAGAATCATATGATCCTTCTCTATTTCCTGTCTTTTCTTTGTTGCGTTACAATTGTCCACTTTGTACCAAGCATTCTCTTCACTCGCAACACACAACTTTTATGAGCCACCCAATTTACACCCATGATGTGTTCCATCCGGGAAATAGAGTGGTGTTAAAGGAGGGTTGAGGTACTAACTTTATAATACACTCTATCATGTCCCCTCATATGTCCTCAATCCTCCTCATATATGAAACTAGATATTTCGCTTGAAATTCAATACGAGGAATAGATGAGATTCGAACCAGTGATATTTCTGTTAGAAGATAACATTCATGTGATCTTACATCAAAATAATTAAATAGAGATTGACTAACATATCAGTTTGATGGACTACTCATCCTACTACCTATTGGTTTTAGGATAGAACGTCATTGAGTTTGTGCAATCAACTCTGCTCTTTTGCAGATATTATTATTGTACATAAGCATAATAACATATTTATTGTAGCATCAGAACCGATTATTGAAATTGAAAAGATATCGAATTTCTATAATAAATATTTTCATTTCAACCCAATTAAAAAAGGGCGCAAATATCAAACCATTCTGAACACAAAAAAGAAAATGTGTAGACTCAAGATGGATCCAACACAAATCAAACCCATTAGAACCTGACTCGAATAAGCCAAATGAAATAAATTGATCGTCACCCCTATTGCTCTAGCATAGAGTGCAAACTTCTAGTATGCAAACATTAGGAAAGTTTTTCTTGAAATCACTAGGAGTTTATTAAGAGTATATTGCTAGACTATAGTTAGATTTAGAATATGTCCATTATTTCTATAGCACCAAAAATTTATAATTTTTTAATTTTAAATTATAATAAATTTAAGTGACTTAAATCATGTGTACTTTTTATTTATGTTAATGTTTGCTATTAAAAGTCAATCGGAAATAATATCTTTTTTTTTAAAATAGGAAACAACTTCTTTGTTAGTTCACAGAAAATTAAATGAGATGGAGGTCTCCAAAAATAACAAAATGAGACGGTCTCATAGTCAGATCATCTCTATTGAGCTAACTTATTTACATTTAGTGTGTTATAGTGATCACTTACAATTTTAAAGTAATCAGTTAGAAAAACGAATTCATTATATGAGTCATTTTCATCTTGATCTTATATAACACGAGTTAGTTGTTGTTAATTCATAATTAATAAGTGTAAAATTGCATTCATCCGATCCTTTCAAACTCTACTCTAACTCCTAATTAAATAAATATCAGTCAATGACATTGGGATAATAGAATGTTATTATTGTTGTATACTTAGATTTAGAAACTATATTACCAATCAATCTTTTCCACTCATTGTTTCAAATTAGTTCAAAACTTTTTGTAAAAAATCATAAAGAAAATAGAATATGCTAGCCATTGCAAATAACATAACATTATAAATATATATTTAATTATTTATGTCCATCAATTTCCCGATATGTATGCTCTTTTCCATTTTAGAGTACAACGGTTCATTTAGCATCAATTTACAGATATTATTCTCCACTTTTTTACTGTACTATACAATGACTATAATTAAATGGGCATAGGTAGTGAACCCTATACGACGAGTTTCTTGATAGAAAGTTCTCTATAAAGTTTTTTAAAGATGAAAAGAGAGAATAACCATCTTAATGCCATTTTATTCTTTGAGTACTATAGATATTTTATTTTTATTAGAAAATATATATGTCTTTTGATGATAATATAATATTGTTTTGTTCCATTTATTAAAGTAATTAAACACTTTTTATAAAAAAATTAAAAGTTAGGTATTAATTAGGTTTGTTTATTATTTAGTCGGTTATAATCTTTTGGGATTGAAAATTTGATATTGTTATTGCAGACCGTATGAGAAAAACTACTTGTAAATCACAACACAAGTTGGCCTAAGGATAACCATTAAAATAGAAAGTAAAAAAATAAATAATAGCACATAAGCAAATTAGATAACACAGATTCAGGTAAATGAAATGAAACAATCAAAAAATTAATTGTAATAAGGTAAAAATATATTTAAGTCCTAACAAATACACTGATTAATTCTATAACTAAAATTATACTGTTATTATATATATTAATACGTTGAAAGTTATCTAACTGCCATATGATTAATTACTAATGAGATCTCGATTTTTGTCTTAGTTTGAGCAAATTCTACCTTCTTTATATAAGATTTTAAATTCTATTCTCATTTAGTCTTTCTTAATACTCATCTAGTCTTTTTCGATTCTCATCATACATTTTCTTTTCTTCAATCTGCCCTATAATTAAATAAATAAATAATAATGCAGATAAAACACAAAAACTTTCTCTATTTCTAGCAAATAGATCAACTACATTGAACTAACCTTTTATGTAAAACCTTACCAATTATCAATCAATTATTTTAAATTGTTACTTTTATTACATTAATAAAGTAAATAGAAATGAGCAAAAGACTCTTTGTGTTTTCAAATGTTCTTTTCATTTATTTTTTTCGTAGGCAATATAAATTTTAAAATCAAATAATTTCAATAATGAGTTTTTAAATATTCAAAAAAGTTGATAAAAAGTATATATTTAAACAATAAAAAATCATAATCAAAATTTGACATTAAAATTCATAAATTCTATCTGAGAAGAACACCAGAAAATAAAAAAGTATTAAAAAAAATGTGTAATATTTAAATGTGAAAGACTGAATCCATACAAGACTTACTCTAACTTGAATCAATATAAAATTTTAAAGTACGTTTAACCTTATTTGTAGATGTACTAATTTAGTTGAAGTTGGAATTGGTGATCGATAAGTAGAATCCACTGAGAAAAATTAGTAGTATTTATATAAAATTATATAAAACTTTTTAGTTTTTACTATTTTTGCAAAGAAAAATGAGTCCTGGTTTAGGCCACCTTTGGAAGGTTGCAACAGGTACCTAAAAATAATATTATTTTAACAGAATGCGGAAGAACAGGATGTTTTTTGCATTTGCCCATTCAACAGCTTTCTTAAGACAACCATATGAAGTACATGAGAATCATTATCGGTTTTTTTTTTTTTTTTATTTTTTATGGCAGTGGTGATGATAGATTCAATATTAATCTGTACAAAATTAAATTGAATGTCATTTATCTATGTTGTATACTATGATAACATTATTTAATATTAATAGAATTTTTAATCAAATGAAATCATAAGGTAAGATTTCCACCCTAAAATTGTGGGTATAATAATAACAAAAACAATGTACTTTGATGTGAATTCTACTTATTACTAATTAATTGGGTGGATAGTGATTAAGCGATAAATAATAACAAAATTATATGAAAAAAACACATATTTGAGTATGAAAATATCATTACTATGAGAATGACGTAACACTAGTTTTTATGAAAATATAACAATAAATTCATTATGATTACTAATTTAAAACGAAATAGTACTGAATGGGCCTTAAGATAACAAAAATCCCTTCATTCAACAATAGCGAAATCAAAATTCAGAGTAAAATAAGTTAAAAACCAAACAATAATTATACGAGAGCCTAAAATTCATAAAAAAATTACTTAAGGTTGCGTTTGGAAACATGTATTTCATTTCAAATTGTAGATTTCAATTACGAATTCATAATGAAGAATTTGAAAATGACAAGATTTGAGAAGTCATTCTAAAATTCTTATTGTTTAATCATTTTTATAACGGATTTGACTCAAATCCAAATTTGAATATTCTTTATTTGCTAAATACTAAATTTGAGTTAAATCTTTATTTTCAAATGAAATCCTCATTTTCAAACATAGCATAAAAGTATAAACAATGAAAATTTTAGAAATTAAGAGTTTACGTGGCTAACCCTTGCAACTCCCAACTCCGCCTATAAATAACCCTTAATTTTAAGGACGTGTCTGTTTTCGCCGGACAAAACCTAGAAAGCACGAAGGTTAATGTCGAAGTTCATCACTATGTCATAAAAATTTCAAGCATATGTAGACTTTCGTTGCAAGAAATAGACACATAGTGAGAAGCCACAAGGGAGAAAAAAAGAATAAAACCAAAATGTTGGTCCCTTCATACAATTGATATGATTTTAATACATCAATATAATTTGGGAATAAATAGTGAGTACTCATTTTGTCTCTGTCAATTTGACCTTTTATTTTATCCGTCTTGATAAATTTATATTATTACCATTTTACAACATGATTTCACCATTTTAACGTATATTAATTCTCAAAAGGACAAAAAAAACTAATCCATCTAATTCAATTGTTTAACAACATGTAATCCTTCTTGTTGCAAAATTAGTGGAACAAAGAAATATTTTGAGTAATATGATTGCATTGGTTCTTTGATAATATAATAAAGTTAAAAATAGATTCAACAGTCTAATATCCTACATAAATAAGGATTTGAGGGAAGGTAGCAGACACATTATATCTGTGTTCCCTAGAAGAAGAGGACAAGAAGAAATTCACCATTCAATATGTCCAAAATATTAAATTTTTTCTGAAAAAAAGATAAATGATATATAAAACGCCTAAAAAGACATCAAAAATAGAGGGAACAAAGTAATCATGATACGAGAAAAAGACAAGATATACATGCACTTTGGTGTTGTGTAGAGTCTTTTGCAGAGTGGAGAAAGATACTTCATGAATTGGGAACTAGCTAGAAGGGATGGTATATCCGTATATGCACCAATATAGCATCCGACTTCCACTTTCAACCAATGTCAAATAAAATGTCACTATATAGAAGTATAAGTTTATTAATTTAATTTAAAAATTAAAAATAAAATATAAATTAAGGAGTGATGTAAATGAAATAGTAATAATTCAACAAATGGAAATAAATAAAGGTTTCCTCTTATACAGTTTGAAATATTTGAGGGGTTGAGTTACTTTAGAATAATAAATTGAGTTTCCAAAATTATAAAATAAATAGATATTAAGGTATTTGTTTCACCTAATTTGTTACCAAGTACTCTAAAACTCGTACCAAACACCTCCTAAAATTGATAATGAATAGCGTCATATGCAAATGGAAATTCCATAGGAATTAAAAAAGGGTTATAATTTTTCAATTTTTTGTTTCCCTCCTTTCTTTGCATTTCATTCCTTTTGTTTCCTTCCCTCCTAAAAACTGGATCAATGAGTTTAGATGTAAATTATGTTACTTGGACTCGAGTATTGATGTCGGATACTAGTACGTGTTCATGTTTCGAATACGTCTAAATATTCAATTCTACGCCTAAAATGAAGCCTAAGTGCATACCAATGTCTGAGCATAAGAGTATCAAGGATCAGAAATGAGTATGTGAAGCAAAATAAAGAGTCCGAGTAACATATATGAACGTAGAAAATTTAGTATTTTATACTTAATTATTGTATATATATAATTCTATATATTAACCCTTTTGTTATATACTTTTATTTGATAGGTTTCTAGTGTTTTTTCCTGTGACGACAGAAATTCATAATATTACCTATTAAAGACTAATTTTATAGTTAGTAAAGGGGTTCCAAAATTTTTGAAACAACATTGCTTACACAAGTGAAGCAGGACAGTTCACTAAAATGGAATGTATGGAACTTCACAAGGATTTGACGTCATGTGATCTTTTTAATATATGTGGTGACAAGTGAGAATCAGATCTTGTCTAAATTGGAACAAGTATTATTTTTACAAAATTTTAAGTTCGATTTTTATCTAGTTTTTTTTATTCTTTTTGGCCTACCCTATAATTAAACAAAAGAAAAAATATACAAAGGTAGAAGAATTTGTAGTAAGTTGTCCTAACCTTAGAAACATCAAAGAAATGAGACAACGGTGCAAAAAAAAAAAATGGATGACAAACAACGGACATAATACATATCATTGTTGAATCTGATTCTATAAATAGACTTCCATGTAGGGATGGCAATGGGTCGGACTCGGTTCGAATTATACATACTCCGACTTTGCTCCGGATTTTAGTCGAACTTTTTTTTTCATTCCACCTCTACTCGGACTCGGATTATGCATACTCCAAGTTTACCCAGACTCGGACTCTCGGACCTCCAACGGAGTTGGATACGGAATCGGATTATTATTAAACTTTATCGTTGTAATATTGTACTAATGATTTAAAGCATACGAAGTTAACAAAATATATTTTTCAAATACAATTTAACAAAAAATATGTACTTTGCATTCAAGTTTAACATGAGAAATATTCCTAATACTACAATTTAACAAAATTTTCTCGCATTTTGATTTGGCGTATTTTATTTCTCTTGATCTGATTTGTCGTATTTTGATTGATTGATCTAAATAAAAATACCAAGTAGTTTTTCAAAATCGAAAATTACAATTAGTATGAGAGAGAGCTTGAGTTAGTCATGTCCAGAGTTTTAAGGAGACAAAATATTGGGTTACAAGTCAAATTCAAAGTCGGATTTCCTTCAGGGTCGGAGTCGAGTCGGAGTGTCGAATTTTTAATAAGATCCAACTCCGGTCCGTCTCTAACTCGGATTCGGATCATGAAGTCGGAGTTGGAGTAGGATAACCTTTTCCTTGGACTCGAATCGGATTATTTTCCTTGGATCGAGTCGGATTAGGGTCTGATTCGGACTGAATTGCCATTCCTACTTCCATGAAAGGAAGATTCAAATGCATATTGAAAATTCCATTCTTGGTTTTATTTTAGTTTTAGAATCATGAGTTAACTTAATAGCTGAAATCTATAAACTTTCTCTTTCATCTTTATGATAACGTTTAATTTTCACTGCCTATAAAAAGACTATCGAATTAAAAAAAATGTGTGATCCGACACTGCATTGTTTGTTCATGGAGACTATCGGAAGGTGGCTAAGATGAGCACCAAACTCATGTTTGCATTTGTTGAAAAAGCACCTCAAATTATTTCCTTGTATGTTATTTCCAATGATATTGGGGTGACAATAAGATTGAGCATTTTGTAATAAGATTGAAAGCAGCAAATAACCACTTAACTATTTATTAGTATCAAAATAAATTAAAATTGTGTAATAATTTATTTCATCGAACACTCATGATAAGTAAAAAGGAACGTAAATTAAAATTAAAAATTTGTAAGGGAAGAAGATTATACTGTCGGAATTGTGATAGTTATATTCGATTAGATAGTGATGGGATAGTTATGAATACCTGTCAGGCTATCACCTCAGTAGTATGTGAATTTTACCATCATGAATGCTAGGAACCGGGTAATTGGTGAATACAAAACTCTAAAGGAAAAATTATATATTATTCCGATTATTACAAAAGTATCGGAACTTTAATTTTAATTTGCTAGCAACATAACCTTTTATTTTATAATAATTCAACATTTATCCTTAGTTTGCTATAAGCATAACCAATTAGTATACTGACAGCAAACTAAGGACAAAAGTTAAATTATTAAAAAATAATTGAAAGGTGGAATTATTTACGGCGGATAGGTGTCTAAAAATTGGATTATTAATATCAATTTTTCAATTTTAAATTGGTACTAACATAGGCAAAAGAGTATTCATTTCCACCCAACCAACAAAAAAAGATAAAACATCGAAAATAAAATATAACAAAATCATAGAGAAAACTGAAAGTAAATCGTAATAAAAGCATGGAACAAAAGAGTATATCCAAACAATTGTACACAGATGTGCAAGAAAACAAAGGTGATACATAAGACATTGGCCTAGCATAATAGCACTTATTCAGTTATTTGTAGTAATGCGAATATTTGCACCATAAATTCAACTGGAAAATGTATCAAAAATCTAAAATGGTATCAAAGCAGCAAAAGAAAAACCCATTTGATTAACCAACTCAACTCAGCAATGGAAAAATGTGAATGTATATTTATACTTCTAATTACCAACTCAATGGTGAAGAAACGTCTCGTCGGATTTCTCCCAAAAATACAGCAACAGACTAAAATGTGATCAACAGGCATTCATCAAAAAACAAACAAGCTTTTACGCTTTCGATTGCAAAGCAGCAGCAGTAGTTTTCATAGGCCTTGTCATTGTATCACTCATCAAAATTTTATTTCATCACTACAATGGTAAACTACAATCAATGGTGGTGTTCATCTTCGTCATGTCCTTCAGGGTCACCGCCAGGGCCAACAACTTCCAACTGCAGTAAATCAGAAAACTAGTCAGAATACATCAAGAACATTTTGATGAATGATTGCAGATCATGTGACTGAATATATATTATACGCACACGACAACCGCAGAAACTAAACTTCTGAAAGCAGTATTCATCACCCCTTTAACACTAAATCGGCAAGGATGCGAATGTGACAAATCTCAAAGATCTGTCTAGACCAAGATCAAAAGATCAGTAGAAGGTGCCAAGGACCATAAAGAAAAAAATCCGAGCACTTAGCATTCAGTAGTTAATTTGATGAGACGCTCTTTAACCACATTACAAATTAGAGGTTTATAAACAAATATTTCAATTAATTTTATTTAAGTGACAGTTATTTTCGCAAATCTTTCATGCTTTTAAAGGGCGGGTCATTACAGTTGATATCAAAGTCATACTAATTTATGTAAATTTTCATGAAATGTATTTTTCATTTCTATAGAGATGAAACTTTGATTATTAAAAACGAATGTTTGCAACTTAAACAACAATCTAATATCATGTAATGCGGCTGCTGGTGGTGCGGTACAGATGGGCTGGTGGCTGCTGGAGTGGGTGGTGCAGGGGCTGTTTGGTGGGTGGGGCAGGGGCTGTTGAGAGATGGAGCAGGGGCTGTTTGTGATGGAACATAGTACAAAACAGTAGCAACAGTGGGTAAGTAAAAGAGAGATTAAAGGAAAGATTACTAATTTGATTGATTAAGCTCTTCGAGTGGCTTTCACTCCAAAATAGCCCTAGGCATTACACATTTCAAAAGATGATCTTACACATTACAATCCCCTAGTATAAATAATACTACTACTCATCCAAGTTTCTCTAAAAACAGCAAACATACTCCTAAAGTACCAACAAGTACTACTATATAAGGTAACACAAGTTTCCACTACTCGTACATGTTATCCTTGCTTGTCCTTCTTGTCCCCCCTCCTAGAGCAAGTAAATCTCAGTTGTGGTCCCCCCTTTTGATTCATTACATATCACCTCTCCGAATGGTTATGAATTGAATAAATTTTGTGAACAAAATAGGATGATTAAAACAAAACAAACATGGCCATTAAACTTGTTAAGAGATTTTTCTACCAAACCAAACTTTTACAAAGAAACAATTGGGTTAAAATAAATCATACCCTTCCCTTTAAATCAATTTGTTCGATTTTCTATCAGATGACAGATGTATACAAACATGACTTAAGTTTTAAATATCTCTCCTTTATATATCCAAAACAGGAAGGGAGAAAAAAAAAAGAAAAAAAGAAGAAAAAAAAAAAGAACAACTTGTCTATGGGCATGTCAAATTAAGGCTCCCATCAGTTAACGGACCGAGTTCAGAATTCAAAAGTTCTGACAGCACGCAATGTACACTCATGTCACTGCTGACACTGTAAGTTTAACAATCGAATTCCTACTATATGTAATGTTTTTCATTGCCAAAAGAGTGTTAGCACTAACCTTAAAGTACTGTGTGCACACTGGACACTCATATGACTTGCCTTTCTCCAGCCAAAACCAGACAACATCATGTTCATCCTCTGTGAAAAGAACCAAAATAAAAAGATAAGTGTTTTAATGCATGCCATCAAAAGCAATGCAAGTCCAGTTTGAGAAAATTAGACAAGATCTGTTAAGATCAAGGAACAAATGATACTCACCTCCTTCACCTCCGGGACATCCAACAATTCTTTTGTCATAGTACGACTTGACAATAGAAGGATTTTCCTGCATGTAATTTGAACCAATTGAACTCAACTACAGTTCTAGCAAAATAAGTGACGCTCTTAATAAACCAACCCAAAACCATAAGAATTTCATTAAAAAATCATCAAGTCAATATCATCGGAATCAACGACAAATTCCAATTTCCAAGAGAACTTAGTATTGCACAGAAATAATTAAATAATAGATGAAAAAATACCATCAAGAATAGAAAATACAGGGAACACTAAATGTAAACTGGTTACAACTTCCAATTTCCAACAGAACTTAGTATTGCACAAAAACAATTAAATAATAGATGAAAAAGTACTATCAACATATATTATTATTTTATTATAATCGCTACAAAATAGCTAAAAATAGTATATAATAGTTTTTGTTAAATTTTTAATAGTTTTTCTTCTTATATTGGGTCAAAAATAACTCTTTCAGTCACACTTCTGCAATATTAACTAAAATAATAAAAAAAATTGACAGCTTAACAGAAGGTTACAACTCAAAAATTCATCAAACTTTAAGGAAAAGGGTTTGGTCGAGTTTCTGGGTCGGATCAAAATTTGAACGGTGTAATTGACAAGTTAAGAACAGCACTAACCGAAATATCATATCAGGCGTAACCTTGCTCCTTTCAAATCCCCACCTTTCCTCCCACACCCTTTCTTAGTGACCGTCAAGCAAACATAAATATACATGTACTTAACTGTTCATGCTTTTTGAAAGCACTTTATGAAAAAAGAATGAATGTTCCATTACTTCCCCAGCATCACTATTATCCTCTTTTTAGGAAAATACGGGTGCTTTTAACACTAGCTTGAGAGGCCAATTTTGTTCAAAAGTACCGCTGACTTAAAGAAATATGAGATCTAGCATGTGTGATTCTAAACATCCTGTGCTACGCTGCATTGTCACAAAGAGAGATTTCAAAAGAGACAAGCAAATATGGGGTTCAATCTGCAACAGAATGAAGGAAGTTGCACATCAGTTGAAAGTCAACAGATCGCAGGCTAGCAGCATACTGCTTTCAAAGTTTGAACAATCCACTATCAATGCCCTTTATGCTCATCTAGCTATATAAGAACACATGATGACAAAATCAAAAGTACAATACGTTGCTTCACAAATGGTCCCCTCGTCGAAATTGAATGGGAACACCAGATCCTATTAGGTAATTACAGAAGCAAAAGCACATTGCAGTATTGCGTCCAAACAGTCCTCTCACAACACCCTTGATGCTCATCAAATTACATGGGACTTGCACATTCTTTCCCCAAATAACATTATGCCAAAGGAAAACTACACAAACCCATCCTAAGGTCAAATAACAAGTAGAATTACGAAAACCAATCATTTATATATAAAAATCCCCAAGTTAGATCATAGAGATCGTTGCCAACTCAAAGGACATCAACAATTAAGGTGAGACACCGTTTGAGGCACCTATCTTCTTCATTACTTCTTATTACATTATCAATTCATCATGTCAAAAGAGCAAGGTGTACACACACTATAACTTTAAGTTTTTACCAACTTAAGGACCTAAAGGTTGTGACAACATATTTTCTAATGACTTATCACCTAAAGTCTCCAATGACAAAATCTATATTGGTTTTCATCCATATAATGAAAAGAAATCGGTACCTAGATTTTAGAATATTGTAAATTTTTGTCAGTTTTACTAATGAATGATATGGCTAGATTTATGTGGCTCGACTCGAGCGGGCTACAGCAGCCCAAATCTGCGCCTTTCTGTTTGTTGCGGGATATACTTGGGGAGCAAGGCTTTTATCCTAGGGCTTCTAATATGTTGTAGGACTATATATAAGGGTCTTAGAACATCATTAGATCACAAGAGAGAGCCCAGTACTTAGAATCAACTAGGGTTTCAACTAAGAAAGTTTATTATACTTGTATTAGTGCATTTGAGGAAGATTGACATCAAAGGTCCAATCTTTACTTTGAGAGGGTGTTCTATGTTGATATATAAATGAAAGTAGTGTTGTTTTGAGGAGGAGGTATCCTTAGATACCTCATTAATCTTTTGTGTTTTGGCCATTATTCTTGTGTTCTGTTTTTGTGCATTCTTAACCATTTGTTTCTTCATCAAACCCTCAAAACCCTTGCATTTCATGACCCATTCCGAACAAGAAAATGATGCATAAAAGTAAGATATGTCTTCTTTCAAACAAGTATTTCAAGCACTAACCATGCCAAAAGAAAGATAATAATCATAAATAATTCCATCAACTAAAACACACAATCAAGTTCTAGCATAAAGAGAGAAAGTAGAAAAAAAAATAAAATAAAAAAAATAAAAAAAGAAAAAACAAACCTTGGTACCAAAAGGACCCACAGGGTAGTTAATCTCCAGAATATCTTTTCCCTAAATATCACCAGTTAAACAAAATTCATAAACAAACAAATCAAAAAATCACCTTCAAAATAATTAAACAAAAAATAAATAAATAAATAAAAACCTGAAGTTCAGCTTCAATCTCTTCACGCTCGTGACCAGTGGCAATAGGCATTACATCGTCAATACTCTTCTTGGAAACCGCTGCACCAAACAAAATATCTACAAAATCAACAATAATAACAGATCTAATCAAATAATGTTTTAAAAAACCTAGATTACCAGCATCGGTGGAGAATCGGCGAGAAAGGAAGGAAGAATAGGAACGAAAAGAGGTAACAGGAAGACGAGAAGAAAATGAAGATTTAACAATGGAAGATGATGATGACGATGACGACGACGACGAAAGGTTTTTGAGTTGAGAGAAAACGAGTCTTCTCCACATGATTGCGAATGGAGGTGGAATTTTTTCGTATTTGTGTTACAAGGAAAAAAATGGAAATGATGCGTTGAGGAGGGAGGGACGGCTACTTTGGTATTGGGTTGGGTTTGGTAAGTTGGACGAAAGACATATTAACAGTCAAACAGATAGTCAACGACTCACCATAAGACGTTAATAAAAGGTTAATAAAACGTTAATAAAACGTTATTGGGTTTTGAATTTTTCACAAAAAACGTTAATAAAAGTTAATCTCGAAATTTTAAGACTGTTGTACGCCTATTTATCCGATTCACCATTTCAAATACAATCAGTTTTGACCTTTTTCCCCAAAATATAACCCTAACTCCATCTTTCATCCAAATTATTTTTCCCCCCAAATCCAAAGATGGTAGAGTTAAGGTTTATGTTTTGAGGGAAAAAGATTAAAACTAATGGCATTTAAAATGGTTAGTCGCATAAATAGGCTTATAGCAGCCTTTAAGCTTCAAAATTAATGTTTGATAACGTTTTATGTGCAAAAAGATCACGGTGGAACAAGTCGCAAAATTAATATTTTAAAAGTTTAAAAAATAAGCTTTTCTTTTGAAATTGTTTAAAAATAAGTTTAATTAAAGAAAGAAAGTGAAGTGAGCATAAATAGTTATGTCGAAAAAAACGTAAAATTGTTTAAAAAAGACAAAAAAAATTGAAAACCGGATATCCGGTATCTAATCTGGATTAAACCGAATATCCAACTTTCGAGTTCGGACCGGAACCGGATAGTGATTTCACTATCCGAAAAATCGGGTATTCGGATTTTCGAATCCAGGTCGATCCGGTATCCGGTTTTGAACACCCCTAGTTTTTATAGGCTAATTAATAGTACAAATTACGAAAATAGAAGTATAAGCTTTTTGTAAGCAATTTTTTATGATTCTGTTTTATTATTAGGCTATCTTATACGATTAATATATTTCTCTAATCAGTCGCTTTAACATTATAAGTTATTACTTTTAAGATTATAAGTTTTAAGTCACTCAAATGATCCTTCTAAAATTATAACTAAACGGTTTAAAATATAAATCACTTTTAAGCCTACAATTATACCTTAGTCTTGTTATGAGATAGATTTATTTGAGAGTTTTGAATTTTAATTTAAGTTTGACTCACGAAAAAATAACATCGTACAAGCCTAGTCACGAATGAACAGAATAGCAAAGTTGGTTAATCGGCTATTTGGGTTCACCAACTAACCACATGTGTATTGTTCAATGTTGACTTATTGTATACCGTTTGCCTCTTCCAATGTTCGTTAACTTGGGAAAAAAGTTGGTTTATGGACGGTTGTCCACCGTAATTGTGTATTTCCTTATCAATCAGACCGGGTTCGGCTCTATAAAATTTGTAAGAGATACATCACAGGAAACATTAACATTTATAATTTTAAATTTTTTTGTTGTTTTTAGACGTACGAGTGATATAAATACTAGTTTTATTATATAAAGTTAGCCTTATTGTACAATGTGGCTAGTTACTTTTTTTTTTTTTATTGTTTTGTGTTGATTTGTTTATTGGTTAGTTGTTGCTTGGTTGGCTTTGCTGTCGCTTTCCTTTCGTGTTTTGGGAAGTGTTTTTTCCTTTTATAGCCTAAATTGTAAAAAGTTGTTTTAGAGTTGATATAATCCTCTTAATTGCCAAAAAAAAAAATTTCTTCTTTTAATTACTTTCTAATAATTCAATATTTGTCATTAATTCGTTATAAAAAATTCAACATTTGTCTTAGTTTGTTGGTAACATACACTATTATTGCATATTATCAATAATGGTATATTATAGACAAATGTATGACAAATTTTAAAATATTAAAAAATAATTTGAACGTGAGATTATTTTAAGTAGATGGGTGAAATATTATATTATTAATGTCAATTTCTCATTTATAATAATTATTTGGCTTCCTATATTTATTTAAATTATTCTATTTAATATTAAGTTAGCCACCACTAAAAGTGTTCAAAGTTTGCTACTTATGCTTCATTCCTTCACCATGTTAATTAGTTAGGTGAGTTTGAACAAATTTCTTAATAGAAAGTTACCTTCTTCTAACTAAGGCTACGCTTTAATTCATTGACAATGTCACATTCACAAGCTAACATGTGATATTCCACCTCCATATGTACACCCACAAATACAATTAGACCCAAAATTAGATGAGCTTGATATCTAAAGCATAGCAATATATATCATCACAAACCAAAATGACATAATAATGAATAACAATATATACAACAACAACAATTTATACAGAAATATCAACTAAACTTCAATATTATATACATTTTAAGCCACCGTTTAATAACCATTTTAAACCCTAAAACACAAAATATCACGGTTTTACATGATAATTACAAATAAAACATTAAGATATTACTATGTAGATAACTTGAAATTACAAATTACAACAATTAATATTAACAAATATCATTATTCTTATAACAAAAATAACAAAATGAATTCAATCGATATTTTCAAAATCAAACTATCAAAACAACACATAATTACTGAACAAGCTAAAGTGACAACTTCGAATACAAACAATATGTTTGAATGAAAGGAAACGAAAGTGATATATTTTTTTCTAGATACCAAGAGTAAAGGGAAGAGAAGGGTAATAAATCCTTCTAGCGTGAAAAGATTTGCAAGGAAAATACATTAATCTTTCCTCACTTTCTAATCCTTTACTTTTCTCCGTCCTTTCTTTTCTAATATTGTCCAAACACGCTTTAAAATAAAAACATAGGCTCTTGCATAAAGGTAATTAGATTCAAATGCGATAAGTGCTAAATGCTAATGGTGCAAGTAAAATAGAGAAACTTCAGATCCTCTAAATGAGATTGATGAAGGATTATTTAAGTGAGTTGATTTTGGGTACGGTGAATGAAGACGACCAAAGAAAACACAAATGGCCATGGTGCAAACATTTAAAAATGTACATGTAAACAACTCATTATTGTTGAATCACCACACTACAACTTAAAAGTCTTAGAAAATATTGTAAATTTTAAATAACTTTAGATATGTTCAGAGCACATCATCATTTTTGTCCTACAGATACAAAGGAACTAGTTTGGTACTGACATTACATTAGAAGAAAAACTACACACATTACAGAATAGTTACACGCTACAAGCTTCCACATCGCAACAATGAAATGTGCATGCTACACACATTAACGATACGAGCTTCCACATCGCAGTAACGAGACGTGAATGATACACAAATAATAGATCAGTTGCATGCTACGAGCTGCCACATCGCAGTAATGAGACGTGCATGCTACTAGTACTATCCTAACAAAGATATCAGCCTAGATAACGCTACTCAGAACAGAAGTCGCTAATAGATTTTTGCTTTTGCTTCTTAACGGCAGGTTCCTGCTTTTGATCTTCCTCTAATTCCCGTCTCAACTTTCTTAGGTCATCTTCACTGACATTGCCATTTAATTGGCGATTCAATGCATATGCTGCAGCCAACTTCCTTTTACATTCTTTACTCGCAGAATCATGGGAAACCACTGGTAACGAAAAACAGAAATTATAAGCAAGAAAACAATGTCGAATATGGTGAAAGTTCGTAAGTAAAGCTCGTGCGGAAGATATCGTCAATTTACTCACCGGGATTTGGGTAGTCTTTTCCAATTATGCATTTAGCCTTCACTTGAACGCTCTTAGGAGCTTTCCAAGGTTCATATATGTACTCTTTTGGCATATCTAGGAATCGAAATGACTTAGCGAACTGGGAGAGTAAATTCTATGATACTAATCATATCTCGACGAAATTTATGTATAAAGTTCAACAATACCTTTCAGAACTGGGAGAAAATGCCTGATGAAATTGCCATTTGGGTCATACCTCTTTCCAAATGTGACTGGAGAGTAAATTCTATGATACTGCAAAAAATAAATGAACTAAATCTAGTGGACAAAAGCAATAAAATTCAGATCCTGGCAGCACCAAGACTAATGTTTGAGATTATAACCAAAAAAATAGAACACTTAAAGAAGAAACAACTAATCCTAGCCACTACAAAGCAAAGGCTAAAACTCAAACCACAAACACAAAGAGTCCAGAAAAATAAACAAGATTCATATCGAACACTAGGTAACAGAAGACCTTGATAAGTTATACAAATTAGAATCCTTAAATTAAACGCGGACATTAAGGGAATATAAGAAAGTGTTTAGATGTATGGGATATGTTAACATTCCATTATCCCAAAGGTTGTTTTCACTTGGCCTTTGATACCGAACTCGTATGCCACTTTACATGAATAAAAAGTTGTTGAATCAAAACCCAAATCCTCAAAGAATGCTTGTGTATTGATGAGTAAAGACCCAAGCAATAAAAGCTTGGAAAAGTTGGAATCGGTCAAAACGAGGCAAAAGATTTGGGGAGGGTACCATAAAACACTTGTTTTGTGCCTTGCTTGCATTGTTTGTGCTTGTGTGTGTGTTGGCTTTGTTTCCTCTTCCTCATCCGGTCATCCCCATCTTTTTCTCTACTTTGTGAGTCCAATTTCAGTACGAAAGTAACATGATTTGAAGAGCCATTTACGATTGGGATCCTATACTAATCCAAATATAACTTCCGATATGGTGCAGTTGGCACAATAAAACATCTGTATTATAAATTTGAATCAGTAGGTAGGGAATCATTGAAGTTATAATGAGCTCATTCCTTCTTTATCGTTTCAACGCTAAAAACGGGAAAATATGCCCATACAAGTGTACAGTTTCAACAAGAAAATATTGAGCATACCTCATAGAAAAATGAAGAACATGAAAGCCAGAGCCAGTTTCCGTTGTTAATTGCCCAATCTGAATCAATCAGTAACCTTTCGAAAACATCACGACCTTTCTCCCAGTGAATAAACTGTTGAGTATAAATTAATATCAGTTAAACAAAATCTACAGGAAGCAGAAAAGGGAAATAATGATTATGAAAAAAGCTTTCGAGTCTCACCAGATCACCACGGGTAAGGAAACATGCAACACAATGACGCGCAAGATGGTGCATCCATCCCCATTTATGTAGCTGCAGGACATTAGTAAGCATCAAAATTTATTAATAAGACACTAGAACTCTATGAACATGTTCAAATAGCAAGTTCATATAATCATGGGTGGTTCAAGGCACGTACAAGGCGCCCAACTGCACGAGGCCTGAAATATTAGTTTGCATTACTTTTAATTTAGTTTAATTGCTTACTTTAGAGTCCCAAAACTTTGCAAAAATGTAAAAATGGGGGCCTCAAAACATTAATTACATTTTTGCTCCGCTGATGCACATAACTAGTCAGTCTACAAAGTTTCAAACCCGATAGAAAATACCTGCCTGTACCATGATCGCATCAATCCAAGGGTACCCGGTCCTTCCATCTCTCCATGCAGTAAACAGTTCACTATCTTCATTCCAAGGGATCTATGTCATGAAGCAGAATCAGATCTCATAAACAAGCAAAGTTGCAGAATGGGTATAGTATTGAATATAAATCTTAGCACTTGACACAGAAAGGAAACCAGTAAATCAGTGCAATTAAGTAGTGCTCTTTGTAACGTACCTGCTTGCAAATTCTGTTACCCCTCATTCGGTCAAAATCAGGTGTGCCAAATGCAGCGGTATAGAAGAAATCCCGCCACAACAACTGTAAATTTTGAATTTCAGTTAAAAGAAGTTTTCATATTTGAACCAATCCTAGTTACAAACACAGAAACAGACCTGTCCAAGAAGAGAAACAGGTGGAGAAGAATGGTGTTTAACGTTCTTGTAGATTTCCTGAATGCATTGGTAAAAGTACCGAGAAGATAGACAGCCAAACTGCACAAGTTATAACAAAGAGAAGCTTTAAAACTTCTATCAAAATCCAATCCAATCTTTCAGATTTACACGTACAACACAATTCAGAAGCACCTATGACAAAGGATAAAGAGTAATGATGCAGAAAAACTCATAAGTACCTTCAAATATGGTGATAAAACGGTAGTTGCAGGCTTTAGAAAGGAAGAGGGATCCCCTTTTGGCTTCTCAAACTTAGCCACCCAGTCCTGTGTCAATAGAAAGGCTAAGTACCACATGTTAATACAAGAAAACTAGTTACAAATAGGTGATTATTTATTTTATTGTAAAGATGTAGCTTATAGTAGTTCTGGTACATTGAGTCATTCACAATGAAAAACAGCCAAAAAAGGTTCAATTGGAATTCTAAGCAAACCGAAGACATTATTATAATTGGGGCTACCAAAGATAAGCTCCATCAATGCTGAAAGAAGAATGAATTCTAAATATCTGGAACTCAAGTATAAAAATCTTACCTTATCATCAAGAGACTGCTTCAGTCTTTTCAATGCTTCAGATTCACCACCCTTAAACGGCGAAAATTCATGCTGCAAAGCCATTATAAATTACTACAAAATATGCAAATGGAGAAATTTAAAGTAAAAACCCTAAGAATTTGTTTTTCCAAATACCAAACCTGTCCAATATCTACATAGCCAAGTTCTTCCATTGTTGGTACATTTGAAATTTGCAGGTTCCCTATGTCCCCAGGAGGTGGAATCGATGATGGCCCACTTGAAACTGGGGAAGATGCCCACGAGGGTTGACCAGAAACTTTCAGAAATGACTGGTAAGTAAGAGGTGGTTTGCCCCCATTCTGTTGAAGTGTGGTGCAAACAGAGACCAGAACCAGAATTAGCCATAGCAAAATTTTCAAAGAAATTAATGGAGCTTAAAAATGTACAAACATCATCAATTTATCATTATATTTCCTTTTAAGAATAAAATTTTGATGTCAAGAAGGAAAAAGGATCAAACTTACCTTATTTATGATAGCTCTAGGATCGAAAAGGGTATGACTTACAGGAGAAAAAACCTCAATTCCTGCTACAGATGTATATTTCTGCTCAGAAACTTCAGTTAATCAGAAAACGATAAGCAGAAAAGTGCAAATTGCGGACATGGAAATCTTTGTGCATTCAAGAAATTTAAAAGAATTCAGAAAGGGCTCAAGAGCTTTATCAATATAGTTATCCCCAGGCAGACAATCTAAGATTTACCTTGACTCTAGCCTCTAAAGCTTGATAATATGGATCCGTATCATACTCAAAGCAAAGCTTCTTTATATTCCACTGCACATAAGCCATAAAGGACATCAGAAAAAGAAAGATCAATTATAAGTAAGATCTATGCAACACTTGCAATTACTTCATAGTCTGTACAAACAAATTGGAAAAGCATAATGAATCCCCACATCCTAAGATTTTAGAAGAGATGAAAAGAAATAGTCAATCACAAATTGTACTATCTGATTATAGGGAAACTTTTATTTAGATAAAATCTTCATAATTTTAGTTCCTTGAACATATCATCCTTAATATTTACCAATTTTCTCCTTTTAATATTAGTACTAAAGCATTTTTGTGTTCAATTATTACAAAAGCAACAATTATTTTCCCCTACTAACTTTTCTATGCTAGCAAACAATAAATGCCCTTATTGCATAAGGTTTATAGTGTTACTATAACTCATATGAGAGTTTCTTCACCAAGTTGAGATCCTTTATCGGACAAAAGAAATTCACTCACTCGAGCAATGCCATAAGTGTAAAGTATTTTCAAGAATATCTTAAGCTCCAATTGTAACTAACAAGAAGATACTAATGGACAAACTAATATATTCCCTTTTCTAGAGAATAAATGCACATTCTTCTCCTTAATTTTTCTTTCTACATCTCAAGATGTGTACACATAGAATTTTGCTACTCACATACTACTATTTCACAAGAAGCAATAAAACTATGATTCAACAACACCTCAATTCATGAGCTTCTTTTGCTCCTTGTCATTTTGTCTACTCGATCTCCATTGCCACAACCATTTCCCTTCCCTACAATAAAATATCCTTATCAACTCTTATCAAGATTACATAAAATCCTTGATTATGGCCCAAGTAGATTATATAAAATTTTTCTAGGGCTACAACCATCAGCCTTAACATTAGGATGAGTTGGTGATCCTACACATTTGAGTAAAATATAATGTTGTGTATACATATTTTGTAATCAAAATTAAGCAAGTAGCAACAACACATCACACATGCCTACTAGTATAAAACTTCCCATCCAAATTCCATCATCAAATCACTAATTCAAATTAAAATCAACAATCATAAATCATAATTCAAAATTACAATTTTCCCATATCATAAAAGAGTAATAATTACTTTATTTCACAAAACTCAAAACATAAAACCGAGAAACGTGAAGTACAGAGATAGAAACAGACCTGTTTCAAACAATGAATCAAAACATCACCGGGCTCAGCCTTAAGAACCAACAACCTAGACCCAATCTTCTTTAAATTACAATCCAAATCCTCCAAACTTTCAATCAAAAACTTAATACGGTTAACCCCAGCCCTAACAGAACCGGGTGAAAACGACCCCGGGTCAGGCTCCATGTAATGTGGGTCAATCACAAAAACCGGGTACACAACATCCGACCCTTTAACAGCGTGTTCAAGAGCCGGGTTATCGTGAATTCGGAGCCCCTTTCTGAACCATAATAAAGAAGAATTACAAGTATTGGCCATTTTTAGAGGAATTGAAAGAGTTGTTGTTGATAAGAATAGGTTATTTAGAGAAAAGAAATGGAGAAGGCGCATTTGGAGTTAATTTTGGCGCCATAGCTATTGAATGTGGGAAGTTATATTTGTTGTCGATTAGTTTCTAACGTGGGCCTTATGTGATGGTCTGTTTGTTACGTGTTTGTTTGGTAAATGGTAATGATGCGGATGAGCATAGTGTACTTTAGTAAGGGGCGTTTCGAAAGGTCAGTATAATTGGTTTAAAGTACGCCACGTTGCACCGTTAAGACATGAATTTTTTTCTTTTCTAACGTAAAAATTCGTGCAATTTTTTTAGCATTAACATATATAAACATACGATATTAAAGAAATAAAGTAAGAGATATTATACATAAGAAAATTCAATTTTGATCATTAAATGTATAAATAACTATAGCTTTGGAAATTGTGAACAATATATTGTGTATTATATTATATTATCTAATTTACTTAATTTGACTATAAATAAATGCTAGTCAAAATCAAATGTCATGTCATTTTTCTTTTATTAATAAATAAGTTTCACTTGGCAAAAAATATATTTGTCAAAGTCAAATGTCATATTATTTTTCTTTTGTCAGTAAATAAGTTCTATTTTGTCAAAAACAAATAAAATATGTGGCTGCTGGGATTCGAGCCCAGGTCTCCACGGCCACAACGTGGAATTCTTACCACTAAACTACAGCCACTTTGTTGATACTTCTTTACTATTTAATTAATTAATGTAGTTAAATCTCTTGTATTTACCGCCTAATGTGAATATTTAAGTTTAAGTCGAAAAAAACAGCCAACGATGGTCGGTGAGTTCGAAAAACCAGAAAAAAATACGCAGAATCTACTCGTAAGATACTTGGATGAAACTTTAAGGTTCGAAACATTTCTCCTTTCTCTAGTCTATCTCTTTCAATTTCACTTTTTTTATTGACATTACGAAGAATTTAATTTTTTTCAGGTCACATTTTACCCTAATATTTCGGATATCTGTTTAATAACGATTTTGATTTTGATTTTGATATCGAAATGTGAGCGATTAAAATGCAGTTTATTTTTTGTTTGAACAAATTGCTGATGACTACAAGTTTCTGTTTGATTTTATTTGAATTTTGTTTGATGATTTTCTTTAGAAATTGTGCACAAAATTCTCAACACTTTAATTGGCTCTGCATTCAAGGTAATTGTTTTCAATTCACTTTTGCCCTAATTTTTCCGATCGTTGTTTAATGATTTTAATTTTGACGTAGAAATGCTAGCGATTAAATTACAATAGCAATTTTTTTTTACTATGAAGCCTGAAAAAATGTACCATTATGTGTTGGGAAAATTCCGGTGTCTCTCTTTGTTACCACTTACCACGGTCATCTGGTGGGCTGGTTGTGCTTGTTTAAGTTCAGCTTAGACTAATATTCATATAGACTTGGCCTGTTTTCATCACTATCACCCTTAAATGGAAATCTTATGAGGTTGCATTGGGTTAGCACACGGATAAAGTAGTAGCCATTGTTGGAGGAAGATGTGGTTGAAACATTGAGTAAAAGAGGGGGTTATGCTGCACTAAGTAGTACCATTAACAACAAAATGAGAGTTAATAGTAAAGCAATATCGCATTGATGCCAATCACAACATCAAGCACTAAAAATTTTTAGTGAACTTATTATTTGAAGGTTATTTTCAATGTATGAGTTTAGAAGTAGACAAGTAATACAAAATACAATTTTGTGGTTTAGCAAACTTTGGATGCGAGCTTATCAGTAATATTTTAATTATTGTCTAGCATCAGGGCATGTTCTTTTCGATTAATTTTGCTACACTTATTTGACTTACCTTATTACTGTTGAGCTAGATGTATCTGAACTTAACTAAATTAAGTAGTATGAATTTAGAATAATAAGTTGTAGGGAGTGTTGCTTGTGTTAGCGCTTAATTCAAATATTTTGAACATTTATTTCCAAAATAAGGTCTAATGGTTCAAGAGACCAAGTCGATAATGGTGTTAGTTTACTTTACTTTTGGTACATTTTTTTTTGTAGTTACTACTAATTACTTTGAATGATCTTTTAGCATGCCTCCTGCATTCGCAGTTTGGACTTTCTCTTTTTGTTGTTCAAGTACTCGGCTGGATCTACGTCCGTGTCGGGCATGGGTACACCAAAAATTAATGGGTTTGGGTCCGAGTCCTATTGGACCTGAACAAAATCCGATCCATGACCATCCCTATTTAGAACACTTATCTTTGTGATTGTATCAAGAACTTTCTATGCTTCAAGTGCAACAATCAGCTAACTACTGTTTTTTGGATTAGCAATCTTGTAATTGATAAAGCATGGAGCTATAAAAAAGAGACTTGTTATTAGTGAAGTGTAAGGCACTCTCACAGACCAAAGATCAAAACTTGGAGTTTGGATGGATGTTTATAGTGTGTATAATAAAGTAGATCAAAACACAAGATCTAAGGTGATTCACCAAATTAAGGCTACATCCACCATATTTAGCTAGGATAGTATCCATAATGTGTTTGAAGGAAAAGCTACAATATTGAAGGAATATTCTAAGGCTACAATATTCTAACCAAATCGAATATTTAGACGTATCGAAACTTGGATACATACCAATATCGTAATCAGTAGCCGAGTCTAAGTAATATAGATCCTAACAATTAGTTATATAGTTAGTGTGTTCTAGAGTGTGGTTTTTCCTATTTAGCATGTACCATGATTCAACAAGATTTAATTGCCGCAATGCTATCAAGTGGCTCCTACTTTGAGTGAGTTTTGGAAGGATTGGATGTATGCAACCGTACCCTTGATATACATTTGTTAGTGATATTAAAGAGGTTGTTTCCAGTTGACCCTTAGTAGTAAACTTCATATAAATAAGAAGTGCACATGATTCAATCAGTCATTTTACAAATAGTCCATTCCAAAGACAAATAACTGTTAATCTTTGGCCCTGTAGAAATAAGGAACGTAGCACGTTTTATTTTATCTCAAGCTAGATAGAAACGTAGCATGTGGATCAATTTTAGTACGTCATACTCGTAGTCTCTTAACAGAATCTTCCGAGTTTCTTTTCGTTTGATTGGTAGATTTAGTTTATAAATTAGCAATAGCTCAGTATTTAAACAATGCAAATCGAGACATAGCACAATTTGTTCTCATGATATACAAATCTTAATTCTGAATAACATTTGGTTATGCTCTTTGAAGCATTGCATTTGCATGCTTTATACTGCATTGTGTGGAAAGAATCAAAGTTACATGAGACATTCTATATGTCCCGTTCTCCGTTTTTACTATATTTGTATTCCAAGTGTGCAATAGGGAAAAACCTGTTTTATTTTAGCATGTTGATTATGTTGACTGTTTGACACTATTTTACTCGAACTCGTATACCCATGTCAAGCACGACTAATTGTCAAGTGTCCAAACTAACTACTTTGTAAAAAATCCCAAGGTTTCGAACCAATTGAAATGTCCAAGTGCTCTACTCATGTCCAAGCGCCACAGATTTGTCACGAGTTGAGGTGTTGTAAAGAGTCCAAGCAACTAAGGTTCGACACATAACTTTCGAGGTCTCCTTGGTCTGCTCCATTGTTCTTCCTCATTTGTATTTGTAGAGACCAAACTGAATGGGACCATGAGAGTAAGATATCAAAGGATCAATTTATGGGAAGTTAGTATGATGACATTTTGGATGTTACCAACATGAGTTCAAAAACAAATGCAACTATAAAATTTTCTCTATGCACATAGCAATGAAGCCCGTATAAATCATGGGGCTTTACATTATGTGCATTTATGAAGATGTAAGTACTTACATGGGTGTTTGATTTTATTATATGCTTACCTATAAATATTTTACTATGAAAAAGGCTCAAAAAGGCTTGAGATTTTAGTATCTAGCAGTGCTTTCTTTGCAAGACTAGGAGTTGAGCTCTCAAATTTCATTTTCTGGATAAATGGATGCACGAAGGTGGTTGTAGAATGTGATTCATGCTTAAAGAAAGGGAAGACTGATTGGTAAACTTCGGTCCTGAATAGCGTCGTGTAAAAATGCAGGTTTCATTGCGATCCCAAATCAGTTTTTTCTGTTAATGTGGATGGTTTTGTGGTTGCCTTGGCGCAGTTGATTAATAGTTCCTTGGAAGTATGGTTTTTTCTCTTTTTAATTATTGTATCATTTTTTTTAATTTTTATGTCAATTTATCGGCAATCTTTGAACATTGCCTTTCTAAACTTGTGTTTTTGTGGCATGCAGTTTGCATAGGTTTTATGGTCTATCTTTCTTAGTTCCTTGCACAGGTTTTATAGTTTATTGATAAAGTATGATGTAGCTTGAATCTTGATTTGGTTTTATGGTTGTCCTATAGGTACTACAGATTCTAGGTAGAGTACGGCATGATGGCATGCTTAGCTGATACTAAAGTAATATAGTTTGTGGCCGTACTTAATCTTTTGTTGTTCTTAAGTGTTAATAGTTAATAAGTTTGTAGGAACTTTTTCCTGGAGGTCTGGGGGCTGGCATTTGGTTAAAAGTGTTGAGGCTCAGATGGTGTGCAATCAATCTATGAAATACAGGAATCCGATATCTATTTATTTGAAATTTATTTATACCATATATCCTCGATCTGTGGAGTCTGTACTTAAAGCGTTTAGAACATCTGGTTCTAAGATGAAAAATTGGCGATATTACTTTTATTGCTTGTTTGAGTCAGAAATTTATTTTCTTGTGAGTCTGGTGTTTTTGATTCTTGACGAACAATGGAGTTTATGCTGAGCTTCATTTCATGTTTTATTCTAAATGCTTTTGTATTTTTAAAAGAAATGAGATATTTTAAGTAGGCTTGGCCGAACTATTCTAATTAGCATTGAGTTGAGTTTGATGATGATGATGTGTATGGCCTTACTCTATATTTATGATGTTTATTGATTTTGTAAAGCTTATAAGAAGGATAATATTTGGACCACATACTAATAACAAATGTTCTCTCTGTTTTTTAAGGTAGATTTTGTATTCACTAGTAAAATTTTCCCAAGGCTCCAACTACACCTTGAATTATTTTTAAAAGGCAAATTATTTTAAGCCATCATGAATCAAGAACGTCCCTTTGTGGATAACCTGTCCTACTCAACTGTGAATGTGTAGCTTTACATTTATTTGTTACTGTGAGACTGCAATTATGAGACAAAATTTATGTAGTGAAATTTTCTTTTACCGTAACAATATAAGATGGCTCAGGCTTTTGGATTGAATGGTTTATCTTGATTTTAAAATTGCATACATAATTACATATGGTTATATTTTTTCTTTCGTAATGAAGTCAGTTTCTTTTGTATGTTCTGTTTCTTTTAAGGGTTCTGTGCAAGTGGCTTAAACTAAATTTTAAATTAGGAGAGAATTCGTTGAATTCTTTTCTTTGGTCCGTTACGCAGTCCAATAGGATTTTACATCTTGATTGTTGTTAAGGGACGTTAAAGAGTTCTTTCATTTGTTTGTTGAGCTAGTAAGGATGAATTATTATATATTTGGTATACCTTATTTGTAAGTTCTTTTGATATTATTATATGTTACACAAGCCTTTTATTTATACTTAGGATGGCAATGGAAGGGATGCTGAGTGTGCATCTAGAATTATTTACAGAAGGAAGATATGAAGATAGCTGATGTATTTTGAGATAGTCGGTCTGTTTAGAAAGTGTAGTTATCGGCCATTGATTCTATGTCTTAGATTAAGATAGTGCTGAGCTTGCATCTAGAAGTTTGTATGGATAACTATTAACTTACAAAAGGAAGATATGAAGATAGCTGATGTATTAGAGATAGTCGGTCTGTTAAGAAAGTGAAGTGTAGTTATTGGCTGTTGACTCCTGTCATAGATTAAGATAATTGGAGTAAGTGAAAGTGTACTAGTTTAATATTCTAGGCATATGGAGTAATAGTTCCACTGGGTTCTATAATGTAGGTGAAAAAAAGTAAATCATGACATATGACCGTAAAATCAAGGTTGCTTGTAGGCAATGCAGGGTGGTATGGGCTTTAACAGCTGAAATAAAATCTTTTCAGTTGCCACAGAAAAATACGTGAAGAGTGTTGTTATTAGTTGTGTGATCTGAATTTGATTTCCTATTATATCAGATACGTTGTAATATATTCAACTGATTCTTGATGCTTGTCACAATCTCTTTGTAAGGTGAATTGATGTTTCCTCCCTTTATTCTAACTTCTAAGGTGAAATTGTATAACCACTTTTTATTGTATCTAAATTTCCTCCACTTTTGCGCAGATTATGAGATTGTCCATGTGGATAAAATACCCAAGGCCCAAATTATTTATTACTGAAGGTGCATATCTGTGGATACGATGTAAATTAGCATGTTAGTTAGTACCTTGAAATGAACTGAGGACTATTTTCTTAGTGAAATACAACAAAGTGAACTTATTGGACTAAGTGAGTATTCATTATCTTCTACAGTTCTTTCCCTTTTGACTGAATGTTAAAAATTTCTGCATGTGATTGAGGTGAATATATGCACATTATTCCCTAAAAATTTGCCATACGCCAATCATGGTTGCTTGTTTTACAAGTGGATTAGTCGTTACATAAACCCGAAGTGTTTACTGGAGTAGGATGGATAAAGCCCTTTCGATTTTATGTGTGGTGAAACCATTTAAATTTTTTTTTTGTAGATTGTGGTACTTGTGAGCACCAGCATTTGCTGTTGCAAACTTTCTACTTGTCCCTAATGCTCTGTGTTTTAGTACTGGTGTAATTACAACTTCTATTTTGATCTATTTGTATGTTTTGTTTCAGTTAAATATAGAAGTTAATTGTGCATTAACGTTTTGAGGTTTTAGTTAGGGAGGTCGAATAGAAATCATGGCCTTCTGTGTTTTTGGATAATAATGTTTGCTAGTAAAAGAGTTATCAGACTTGGGTGTTCAATCTCATTGTGAGTTACTTTGTGGTGATAGTTGTTATCTTGGCCTGGTTTTATGCCTAAAGAAGTCTTTTTGTTATCTCATGCTATCTTTTTTCTATCTCTTACAATTGACTTTGGAAATCGTGCAGTGAAAATTATTCTCTTCTGCAACAATTTAACTAGAAAAAGTTATCAACTTTGTTTTATGAAAGCTGTTAATTGGCTAGACTATATTAGAAATTTTGTGAGCCAGTGAGCAGCAATTCTCGTCTTTTCTTGTAACTTTGTATGCAGCTAGGCCAGTGTGGTGCACTTAAGGTTTTGAGCTGCAACTATAGTGCATATCCCTGTTATAAGAGTCCACATTAATTCTTATGTACTTTTGTCCAAGCCTGACTATTATAAAAGAGTAGTATTATATTAGTTTCTTCGTGTCTATCTGAAGCTTTTTGGTGCATTAAAATTTCAAACACTTGAAACTTAGTCTTCAACTCAAGCATGACATCAATCCTTGTAGTTTTTTGAATCAAACTAAATTGTTATCTATTGGGTTGCTAGTTGCTACCTGCTACTTGGACTCTCTTTATTTGATCGCTCATGTCTTTGCTTGCTTGTGTCTATATTAAATGTGCAAAAACCTCTAGGGTATCACCTTTACTTTTATCTTATATTGGTGCACCAATTCCGTTTTTTTCATCTTTGTGGGTTACATACCCATTATCACTGTCCGTAGCTTATAGAAAATGTTCCATGTACACGAGGTATCTTCATCAAATGGCTGAGAAATAGAACGAGTTGAAAATTTGATGTTGCACTAGAGTAGAAGTATAATGTGATGGTAGTTGATGGCATTGGAAAGCCATGTGATAACACTCATTTGCATTGGTCACATGAGAGAGATTCCCTTTAGATTATTAGGAACTAGCAAGCCAAGAAGATGACAAAAGAAATGTGCTTATGACTTGAGTGCAAGAAATCATAAGGAATTATTTTCTTGTTGTTTAGTTGAAGATTTAGGTTCTCGGGAATTTTTTTTAGGGCATAAATTTTAATAATTCTAGTAGATAACATGACATCCTTGGTGGAGCAAAAAACTATTGGCACATATGTTTATCAGAAAGGACTCAGTGACCTAATACTATATTAGTAAACGTTTTAAACAAATACTCCCTTTGTCACTAAAATTACAATAATTGTATATTGCACAAAGATTAAGAATTAATGGGACCATTTGAATTGTGTGGATGATATAAAATGAGAGTTGAAATGTGTGAATGAAAATAAAAGAAAGCAGTGAGGATATTTACATAAAAAAATTATAGCAAAGTAAAAGAAACAAACTAAAAAGAAAATTGTGATAATCTTCTAGAGACAAAGGGTGTATCATTGTTCTGGTTGGTAGTTGAAATTGTCTGTTAGAGCTGTTGCTGCTGTTCCAATATATGCTGCCATGCACTGGAGTTTCGAATGCTTTGCCTGTTCATATAGTATGTTATTATAATGTAATGATTGGTTTTAAGAGAGATACCCCTATACTATATAATTCAAATATCATAGACTTGACCACACCTACGTGCAGAGATCATGCTTTTTTATAATGAATATGTGTCTAGTAAACTTAGGCTTCAGTTGTTTACAGCTAATCATAGAGAAAATGACATGGCAACATCTTTTACTTTGTTTTGATCTCAGTTGAAGTAGTAAGTTTCAAGCACTAGAGTATTTTGCACTAAAGCTCACTGATAAAAATCTAAAGTCTTACTAATTGAAAATTTTGTACTTATCTTTACATAAAACAGCAGCTACCTCCACCAGCCTCTCTGAGATTAGTGCTGCCTTACAGATTAAAATATAGGTGACAACCAATCATAGGATGAGAATTATAAAAAGCCCGACAAGGTGGCTTTAATTAAGGATAGACAAGCCAGTTAAAATGCTTTGGCCATATGTAACAAAAGGAGACAATGTTTCTTAAATTATTAAGACTAGAGAGGAAAGGTCTTCATCAACAGCATGGATTTAAGGGATTTACTAGGGATTTGTGGATGTGTCTAATTGGTAACTGAGCTGATGAGCCGGATACCTCCATGACGAATGTACAATTTTTTTAGTTTGTTACTCCATCAGTCCCTTTGAAGTCGCAACAAGGGGAGTTGGCACAATAATGAAGAACTAGTGGGGACATTTGAATTGTGTAGATTGTTTAAAAAAAGAGAAAATGTGTCGATGAGAATTAAATAAAGTGGTGTGGACATTTCTGTTGAAGGTAATGTTGAAAAGTAAAAGAGACGGACTAAAAAAAGTGTTATATTTTCAAAGCACAGATGGAATATTTATTATGCAGTTTTGTCTTTTAATTGTTTTCTACAATAATGAGCTTTTATGATTTTGCAGAAGCCACAAGAAGTGCTCATTTGTTTCTGGGCTTTCAAGTAACATGAGAGGTTACATTCCTGTTCTTAACATTTAATGTATACGTGTGTTTGAAGGATTTAATTATTATTGCAGACATTTTTTCTTAATACACACCTATTTAAATAAAGATTATGAGTCAATTTTGAAGCTTTTGTCCTTTTATGAATTTTAATTAAATTGAGTTGTTAAACTTGGGACAGAGGAAGTGGTGGAATAAGTTTATGACATGAAATATGATTCGTTAGATATCAAGTTAGTTACTTATTGTTTTTTGTTGGGATTAAGGATTTGACATTGTTATTTTGGTGACGGATTTATAGGTGTAGTAATACGTTAAGAGTTTGCATTCATCACTTTGAATTGTGATAATTTATAGATTCACTATGTGATAAGAAAGGGATGCTGATAACTGATAACTTCTAATTAATGTTATTCGGTTTCTTAGAGGTGATCAGAAAAAATATTTAAATTTTGGATGATATTAATGTTGCTTTGCCAAGTTCATTGCACTAAAATGCCTATTGTCATGTCAGAAAAATAAGGAGGTGCTTTGGGTTAGAAGATTAGGATACTACTTTGGAATCCTACTGAAAGCTGGTATAGGCTATAATATATTGGTTAGAGGTGGTAGCATATCTTACATGACATTGCATGTTGCATCAATTGAAAAGATGTTCACGGGGTGGTTATATGTTTTTGATGCTTTGTTCATTAAATGCTTATGCTAATCTGTTCCTTTGAGTTTACACCAAAAAGACTAATTAGGTCTCACATTGTAAGACTAAATTGATTGAGAGGTACTCTGTAAACTTTACATCCATATTTGTAGTAGATGATTCTTAGCTTATCCAGATATGGATAGTACCTGATAGTGTGTCATTTTATACTGCATTGTTGAGGTTAGACAGTGGTAATGAAGTTTGGTGGTACATTGCCAGTCATTTTTAATGGCAACTTGTGGTGCGAAGCTGATCGTAAACACTGTCACTTAAACAGTGTTTCAGTAATACTAAAACCTAAGAACCTAGTCGTGTTTTCCTCTAATAGTGGTTCATTAATGTGTCTTCTAGAATGTTAAACCTGTGTAAGCAAAGGTGTTTGTGATAAGGCTGTAGTCTGTGTGGCTGTATTTCGGTTAGGAAATTAATTAAGTAGGTATTAGGAGCTAATTAGCCATAGTGCTTCTATCTCATTAAATGGCGCAAAAAATTCACAATCTCTTCATAAGTAGGACAGAGAGCAGATCTCCTAGTCACATGCCTTTTGGGGACCATCAATTAGTGATCAGTTCTAACAGCTTCGAAGGACAATAGAATAATCAATAAAAAAGAAATCTCGTGGACCCATGAGGGCATATAGTTGGTAGATTTGGCTATCTTGCCAGGTAATGTCAAGTTCACTGTGAAAACAGAAATATGGAAGAACTGGATGAATGAAGAGTCGTCTTTATTGAGCTTCTTAAATTTAGTCTTAGGAAAATATTTATTTGTTGTAGACTTTCCGGGTACAGATATCGACACATCTCAAAACTGTAGTTTGTTATAGAACGTCCATTTAATCTGGTGCTTGCAAATAGAGTTGCTAGGTGGTCCGTTAGAGAGAACTTGTAATTCATGAAGCGATAGATAAGTGCTATACTATATAGACAACAAGATGGCAGACTTATTAGTCGTGTCGGGTGTGGATTGGCCAAGTTTGGGTTCAGGTAACGTGGGGTTATGTAGGTTGAAAAAGCTTGTTCATGAACCAATGATTTTGATTTCGGGTTCATGCTGCCTTTTGATTTGACAAAAAGGATGTAGCCTGTGTAGACACATTATGATATATACACAAAATGGATGTTCAAGCCTATAACAATGTGTAAAACATGTTATTTCATTCAAATTTAATTCATTTAGGTTTTGGAATGCTCAAAATTGGTGCATATTTTCCTTGTAACGATCTGCTATGCAGGATCTTCTTCCTGACGCCGGAAATCGATCTGCTATGCAGGTTTGTCTTCTGACATTGAAAGTCAACCTGCATTTCATGCCTAAGTTCAAGCAGTAAAATCTGACCTCTTTGTTCCGTTAACTCTGGGATTTCATGTTAGAATTCTGAAAATCAACTTTTTTGGCTTGAAGTTGAGTCAATTGGCTCAATTAGTTACATGTTAAATGCATGTGTGCGTGTATACGCGCATGCTTCAAACTGCATCTTACAAGAAGATAACAACCTACTTCTTAATGTTTAGGATCAAAAAAGCTTTAAAGTATTCCAACTTCCAAAGGGAACCTTCCCACCTTCTATGGTATGAGTATGACTGTTGTCTACTTTATCTTTTCATTGGATTAAGGCAATGCAAGAATGGCATGATTGTATTAAAAGCCTCAATCTACAGCATGGGTTATTACACTATTTAAATTGGTATATGTGCAAATCTAATTGTATTATTTTACTTAAAACTTATAGTAATTGTAAACTAATAAGCAAGGGGGACAATTACCACTTTGTTGTTTTGAAGCTCTAGATTATTGTCTTGAAATTTGAATTCTACAATATGGAAAACCTGGGCTTTGTTGCTCTTAAACTTGAGTTCTCGTATAACTAACTAGCTGAACCTACCCTTCTTATTGTGCTTTGTGTCAATTTTTTCTTTACTTTTTCAATGTGATAACATATTTATAGTTTTTTTGTTTCGGATTATAATTATATTAAAATAACTAATTATGTTTTGTGCAATTTTTATTTATGTAAAATTGCAGATAACTTTGGCCATCAAAGGTCACCTGAAAACAACCTTTTGTGATCACTGGCAAACGCAAGGTTTTTTATATTGGAATTGAAAGCTATTTATTGGCATTGAGACAATTGAATGTTGTTCGATTATCGTGACACGCATTTTGATAACTATAGTATTAATTAGTTTCTTTATATCTTTTCATGATTGTTTCTTATTCATGTTGATTTTAAACATGTCAACTAGTTTGTTATTGAGTACTGACTATGGTCATGAACGACCATAAGAAACTATGATTAAGATTTGGAGAGAGATGAAATGTAATAACTTATACTCATAAAAAAGATACGGCCAAAAAGCCATACAAAGTTCAATTCTTAATGTCATTTCTTATTTCTTATTTTTGTTATCCATGTCATCTTTACTTATATTTTGTTCGTGTATTTATCTCAAAGTTTCAACTTTTATAGCACATATATTTGGTTTGTGTGCGCATATCATATACAAGCCTAATTGTTTTCCATTCTCTTATTAATGTTTGTGACCTTAAGATCTTTTTCATGTCTATTTTAAATTGGAACTTGAGAGGTGATGTAAGTGTAACAATTAACTTAGTTGACATTTTCATGGGTTTTGATAACAAATTTCCCCCTATTTGGGTTAGCTTTCTTAACATCTTGCAAACTATGTCTGGCCGCTGAGTAGAATTGAAAGAGATAGGAAGGTTCACAATTGATATCGCTTGATATCTATGTAAGTCTCTGTACAATGCTATTGCTTTTAGAAGGGTTCTAAACCGATCTGACGATTTGATATTTATCCGATTTTGTAATCGAATCTAATTCAACCCAATTTTAAAATGAATTTATAATTATGTAAAAGTCAATATGGACATAAGATTTAATTTTAAATCGACTTAAAAAACTTAACATGAATGATCGCCTCTAATTGTTTTTATAGTTGTTTTTAAATTAAAAAATGTGACATCATGTGCCCTTTTGACTAACTAATACCTAAATATTACTTATAATTCAGACATTATCAGATAACAATAGCTGTGTTCCTCTTCTGTCATTCTTAACAATTAAAATGTGAAACCTACTTTCATTTTCTTTATGATTTTCACATTCATTCATGGCCCTTGCTTACAAATTGAAGTCATCAAATTTGCTAACTTTGTAACCTTTTGTTAATTGTAAAGTCAATTAAGTTTTTTTTTTGGCTTTAATGTCGTGTTGCTCTAACAGTATTTGTTGATGATTCATATCAAAAAAAGTGTTAATACTACTACAACCGTCCACCGCCTATATTTTGTGATATTTTGAGGACTATTTAAAAGCATTAATTAAACCATCAAAAATGACATTAACCTGAAAATTTACTCTAAATTGCGCATTACTCGATATAGTTAATTTTTTTAAAACTATTTTTCAATTTTTTTTTCAATATTTTATGTTTGCTAATTTCATCTCGTAATTATCAAAACGTTGGATAAGCCCATTTCAGGTCGGGTTTAGGGTTGTGTCAACATTTATTATTATTATTATTATTATTATTATTATAACTCAAATTCCATATAATAGCAAGCTTTATAAGCTGTAAGATAGTCAAGCAACAAGCTGATTACTTATACTTCTCAATATAAAAATTTTAATTATTTTAATTATTATTATTTCTAAGAAAATCTTTTGCTATAATAATTATTCATATTTTTATAGAAAGTATTGTACCTATTTAAATGTTACAATGAAGAAATGTTAACTCGATCAAAGTAGTGCTCTTAACTTAAAATTGATTGCGTGAAGTTGAAAATGTTCGCAAAATTAAGAAAATGAGTCAAATTAGTTGAGTTCAAATTTTATTCGGGTTTACTTAGTTTTTTTTAATTATTTTGAATCGTGCGGATCATTTTCAAGTCACAGGAAAAAGCTTTCTCAAATTATAAAACACAAAATTAAAATTCGGTCGGTTTTGACCCAACTACAAGTCAAGTCTAAATTTGACAATTTTACTCCTAATCTTATCTATACGGAGTATTATTTTCATTTACTTCTTTGCGTCTTATTTTTCTATTAACAATAACAAATCAAAATAACATTCTATAAAAATTATCAAATTGGGGGGAGACAGAGGAATATTCAATATTTTCATTTTAGCTTCTTATACAACATCTTCTTTAAATATAATAATAATAATAATTATTCCATATCTTTATTTATATTTATGGCAAATTTAATTAATTAAGTTTATCTGATATGAACTGGCACGATAAGCTGGCCTCATTAGTGATGTTCCCTTCTGTGCAGTTAGGCTTACGCGTTGAAGAATCGACCTCTTTCTTACATTATTTGCATTGCCAATTCTTATACATCAACAATATCTTTTATTCATTTTGGTTTATCACTCATGTATTATTATCACATTTTTATAGAAATAACGATGTTTAGCGTTGACTTTTTCTCTATCTTTTTTTTAAAGTTATTCCCATGAAAATTCTAATTTGTTTTAAGGATTGTATTTATAATTTATAATTTTGAGTGGATATTAGTTGGTTTAATGTCATTTTGGAAGCAAGAATAATCAATTATATAGTTGAGTTCACAGCATTTATTTTAATTTTGATGTGAAAAGGGAGCCAATATATTAAATAAAATCGTTCCTAAAGATATGTATATATTTATAATGTAAAAATAAGGTTTTATCACCGTATCGCAATCGTACTATAAAGGTTTTTAGTTTATAGCGTTTAAAATATAAGCCGCATGACCGCAAAATCATCCATAGTGGCCATAAAATGCGTTTTAAGACTGTTACTGTGACCTTAACTAAAATCGTATTTTTGCACTATGATCAAATCACAACTCATTAGATATTACTTGATGCCCATAATAAATTAAGCCTATGATCAATCTCATTCTTTTCTTGATCAATTGAAGGAGTTATATCAACCCTTACTCCAAGAGAAATGTTTCAATAATTGAAATAAATTGTTAAAAATTATTAAATAAAAAACTTTCTATTTGCAATTTACTAGCACCTTCAAATCATGTTGTTGATTTTTAGGGTCTTTTAAAAGGAGTGTTTGATATATTAAACACTTTTACAATAAAAGAGAATATGCTTATCACATAAACAATTCATTATCATATATTACAATTTTGTTAGTGATTAGAAGCAAATGTATACAATATTTACTTAATTACAATAAGAAACAAGATATGCTAGCAATTCTAAAAAATTAAAAAATTTCCAAGCCCTAATATTTTTTTCACAAGTGGGTTAGTGCAAAAGTAAAAAGGTTAGCAAACATAAAAACAAAGAAAAAAAAAGTGAGAAAAGCAAAAATTATTTTCTAGTGATGTTTTGGTATGTAGGACTCAAAATTATAGTATAGGTTAGGGTGGGATTTGGGTTTTACAAGCTCCGAAATATAATTGGAGCTCCGAATTGAGGATATAGAAGCATTAAAACTGTTGGTGCATGCTTATAATTGGGTGATAGATCAAAAGTGAACCTTTGCAAGATCATTGCTATTGCTAATTTGGCTTGCAACAATGCAAGGTTTTGTCCAATGCATTGACGACCGCCTACTCCGAATGGCATGTAGGCGGTCGGGTGGGTTGCAGCTCGAGACACGCCTTGGGAAAACCGGGTCGGATTAAATTCCAATGCGTCCGGGCCCCATATTGTGGGATCATGATGGACGGCTAGGATTGGAATTAGGAGCTCAGTTCCTTTTTTGATGTTGAGGTGATCTCCAAGGTCCACTTCTTTTTTGGTCCGTCGGATTGATGCTACCACTGGTGGGTACAGTCTTAGGACTTCATATATGATCATTGTTAACTGCATAATTAGAGAAAATTTGTTAATTAAAAGACAAAAATAAGAAAAAAAAATACAATTTAAGAATTATACAAAATTCTAATAGTAATGCAATATAATTGTTGAATATATAGAAGTATTCTTGATAGCCAAAAAAATACAATTTAACAATTATACAAAATGCTAAAATACAAAAATATACTAATACCAAAACTTCCAATCAAATCTCAACAATTTTTTAAAAATAATAATTTATCAAAATTATATAAATTTTTGTTAAAGTATTAAAAATAACATGTACAACGACACACAGCTCGTCTATATGATACTGTTTCACCACAAGACAGACTTGTATAATTAGCTTAATTTTTAAATTGATCACTTTAAAATTATGAGTGATCACTTTACTTTAACACACTAAATATACATGGGTCAACCCAATAAAATTGATATCACCATAAAACTGTTTTACTTAAAATTTGTGATTATCTTTAAGTAAATGTTAGTAAAATCAATCAAACTCAATTAATAATTAATAAAACCTTATAAAGCAAAATCTCATCAAATCTCTTACTTTTAAAACCAATTACTATAAAAAAATTATACTTTATAATATTTAAATTAAATTTAGGATTTATTATTTCCTCTTGGAATTAGACAAAAATGCATGAAGACAAAAAGAAAAGAGAAAATGAGGGCATAATTTAGGGGTTACACTTACCGTTTTTAGATTTGAAACATCATCTTTAGTTGGGATATCACGTGCTCCACACACCCTCATAACTTCCTCACGTGCCAGTTGCTGCCATTGAGGGTGCATTGCTAAGAGAATACTAGTCCATATCATCAAATTTGAAGTTGTATGTTTCCCAGCAAAAAAGAAACTCTTACACTCTTCTACTATATCATTTTCCGTTATTCTCGTCTTTCTACTATTATTATTATTATTATTATTATTATTATTATTTTCCCTTTTTAAACTTGCTCGTATTAAAACGTCTAATAAATCTTTATGACATTCTTCTTCTTCTTCGTTTTCTTCCTCCAATCCTCCACGTCTTTTCTCGAGGAGACTTTCTTTCCTATGACTAATCAACTTCATTAATGAGGTCTCGATTTCCCTATCCAATTTCCACGTCGTTCTGTTTCTCTTCGTTGGTAGGAATCTGCTACGAAAATGCAAAAACGCGTCTTTTAATATTATGTTAAGTGTGTTTAAATAATATAGTAAACAATAAACCATACTTGTCACTACTGTTACAGTATAATACTGTAGCAGTAGTGACCTAGTATATACGTATTAACTAAAAATAGTATAGTAAAGTAAAGATTACCTGTATCCAGGGAAAAAGACTTTTTGAAAGGATTCAGCAGCAAAAATAATTTGCTTAGCTTGTAATTGATAGATTTTTTTACCATGATCAAAACTAGCACCAAAAATGGTCCTAGTAATAACTTCTTCAGTTAAATTTTGAAACCATTCTGAAATTTCCAGTTCAACTTTGCCTGAATTTGACATCATAGACCACTTGTCCAACATATGGGCCACACTCTTTCCCATTATAGGTATCATCAACTGCTCCAAATTTACCAAATTTAACCATGAATTATTATTAAGGTCTAGTAATAATAAATGTATGTAGGAGTAAATCATAGTACTATATGATCTCATCATATGATTTATCACCAAAAAATTTCATTTGGAAAAATTTTCATACAACCACTTTTACAATTTTTTTTTTCAATAGATAAAGAAAAAAATGTAATAAAAAAATGATTAAATCTTCAACTACTAGGCTAATTCATTATTTGAGCAAAATGTTTATAGAAGATGAATTTTTGTTAAAAAAAATATATATATATAAAATGAATTTTGAAATATAAAATGTGATTTGGTGAAAATTATATGTTTTTATTTGATGTGTTAGATAGATAATTATCCATACAATAATATATTTGTGACTTACTTTGAGATTTTCAATGTGGAAGATGGGTGAAAGGGTCTTTCTACGATGAGCCCATTTTTCACCATTGAGATGAACAAGGCCATTTCCTTCAAGTTTTCTTACGAGAGGATGAGATTCATATTTTTCATAGAATTCGGATTTGGTCGAGTATATCTCCCTAATTAGACCCGGATCCGCAACCGTTAGCCTTGGTGTGGGTCCAAACCATATTAGATAAGTTGCACCTGTTCATAAAATTAACCAAATTATTAAATTTTATATAAGTCGTAAAGAATAGGCTAGAGAAGGAAATAACTAGTATACCTAAAAACAAGTTAAAATTGTAGCTAAAATCTTTTTTTAAAAAAGTGATACATATTTCAACTGATAAGATAGGTCTAATTCTCTAATTCAACATTAAAAAAGCATTGTACAAGTATAATTGAGTTAATGATCATGAATTATACATACAAACAATAAAACAAGTTAGGAAATAGGGAAACAAGAATTGGAGACATACAACCACCATAACATGTTTGGAGAGAGAGAATGTTACTAAGGTGATAATGAAGGGTAGAAAGAAGACAGCTAAAAAATGAAGTACTTATTCCTATGAAGTACTTCTAAAATTGATCTATGAAGAAAAAAAAAGAGAGCCAAACACCCCCTTAAAAATCATCCCAAAATCCCATTTTTTGATGATGCAACAACATAAGAAAGGAGAAAACAAACAAAATAAAGAACAAATTTTTGTAGACATTAATGGGGGCAAGGCACACCTAAAAAGAAAAGGGCAATAAGAAAAAAGTTTTATACAATAATTGGATTATATTCTTCCATAATTTGGAGATCTTCCCATCTTTTCAAATCAAAATTTTGGCCTTTTTTGATAGATTGAAAAGAAAGGGTTTTTTTTCCTTCCTTATAAAACATATTTGACAAAAAACCCATTATGTAAAAAACACAAAACTCTCCCTTAGTAAGATACAAACCCAAAAAAAGTCTTATCTACGCAATTTTACCCTTAATTTAAAAAAAAAATCAAATATATGCAATTTTACCCATATCTGAAAAAAATCAGATATACACAATTTTTCCCTTATATGTGTTAATTAGATAACTATGATAAGTTAAAAAGATGGGAATTTAAGAAAATGAAGAATTATTTACCATAGATTTTCTTCCAATGATGATAGAAAGGAAGAACTCTAGGAAGAACATTATGGGTAAGAGTCATAGGTTGAGAAGAAGCTTTTTGCATCAAGTCAACTAATTCTTTCATATTACCAATGAAGAATTGATAAGGAGGGCCTTTAATTCCTTGTTTGGAGAAATGGTTTGCAACTTTTCTTGGTCTCCACCATAGTTGAACTACTAACTTTGCTACAATTACTATGGCTACCAAAACTACTACATTTGCCCATAAGCTTTTCATCATCATTCTTTTTTCTTCTTCTTGATCCATTTTTTTCTCACTTTTTTTTTAATTTTTTGAGTATTGTTTTTATAATAAATTAAAACGGGTGGAATTTCCTTAAGAAAGGGGAACAAAAACAGCTTTTTTGTTTAGCTCCCCTTAAATTTTGGCTGGTTTTATAGAGAGAGTAAGAGGAGAGAGAAAGAAGAGAGAGAAGGGAATGAAAGTGGGAAGAAGAAATGTTTTTCTGTTTGTTTTATATAAAGCACTGCCATAAAGGCCGCCATTAGAGTCAACTTGTAAGGGCAGTTTTTGTAATTTTTCATTTTGAAAATGAAATATTACTCTAAGGTGATTCATAGTGTAAAAAATTTATCAAAAGTTTTATAGCATTCTTACGGTAATGCAACTTTGATCACAAAAAAGTTTTTTATTTACAAATTTTCATTACCACATAATACCACATCTTTCAATGGTAATGCATTGTAATGAATTTTATGAAAAAAATAAGATGATTGAAGTTGAACAAAAATAACCTTCAAGGTAGCCAAGAGATTTTTCAACCAAAATTACACTATTTTTTCATTTTCATTACCACTATTTATTACCATCTATCAAGTAGGTCGAAATTTTTTGGGGGTCAAAAGAAATAGCCCTTGTTATATGTGTTTTATTTTTGTGAAAATCCTTATTTTATTTTCATACTTCCTCTATTCTCCATAGTTGATTTCGGCACTATTTGTCGATACTGAATTTCACATTGTCAGTGATTTATAAATTAAAATATATTCATATAAGATCTTGTTTAAGTTGTCTCAATTTAAAGCTTATAAATTTCTACTTTTTATATGTTTTTGATATGCATAATCAGAGAAATAATGATTGAGTTCGTGCACTGAGAGATGTGAACAAACAAATGTTGCAAGTTAAAAAAGAACGGAGGAAGTAATAAATAAGGAGAATTTTTTTTATTGATAAGAGAAAAAACTAAATAATCATTTATGTAGATGGTGATTAATGAGTATGACCAATGAAATATGGGCATTGACAGACACACAAAGGGCCTTGGGCACCATAAATTATACTCTTTCTTATTCACTATTATTGTCTAAGTTAATTTTTATATGTTTGTGGATACATATATTCAATCTTAAATATTTCTAATTTGTATTATTAGAAATTATAAAAAATTGATAAAAGTAAAATTTAAATTGAAACGAATCTAACAATATCCCACTTGATTATGTTTTAACTTATAAATAAACATTAAAATACAATTTAAAATTAAACGATAAATAACATCTTGAAACCAAATGAGACAATAATAATTGACAAAACTGTAGTAATTTACAAGAGCGGATCAAAAATTGACAAATTTTTTAAAAGCGCCTGAGCAATAAAATTTTTCCTACAACGTCGTATTTTTAAACACTTAACATAAACTATGTAATTTAATATTAAGACCCCCAATTTTTCGGGGCTCTGTACGGTCGAACATGTTGAACATGTTTAGAACCTGCCCTAGTAATTTTATATGGTAAATTTGTTAACAAAAATTGTAAATGTTAAATATCTTTTTAAGTAAAATACGTTGTCCCCCTCTAACTTACTATTTCTTTGCCTAGTCATTATAATTATTTTTGAGGACTCCTCATTATTTTCGAAAATTTTGAATGGGTTATTAATAAGTAATATTAGAAGTATTTTATGATTTTACCTAAATTACATTATTTACAAGTTACAACCATATAAGTCTATTATTTTGTGAGACTACCTTGCTTATTTAGTCCTGACTCATGACTCATGTACATTATTTGTTGCTTTTTTATACCGCCCTTTGTCGTTTTAAATATATTCCCTATTCACTTTAAAAGAAATAAATATTTATATTCCGCATTGATTACTATATCATAAGTGATATCCAAGATCATTCATATATTTAAGCATATGAGTGAAAAGTATGAAGATTTTGATGATTAAAATTTATCGTCATCATCATCTACGTATATTATAGAAATGCCAAGATTTTTTTTAATAATATAGCATCCTTTATAGCAAAAAAAATATATTGGATATGATCATAATTACTGGGATGATTCATCTAGGACTCTGCAAAAAAATCCGATCTGAAATATCTGATCCGGATTACCCGGTATTCGGTTTTTAAAACCGGATAATTTACCCGGTTTTGCAAACCGGATGATCCGGATCTGGGTCACATATTTTTTGAAACTGGGTATTCGGTATCCAGTTTCTTTGTTTTTTATTTTTTTTATTATTTTTTTATAAATAAAATAGTAATGGTATTTATTAAGTTAACCTTGGGTTGAATCTTAATATAATTTTTATCCCGCAGATATAATTTTTTTTTAATTGTTCTTACTTAAACCAATGTGTAATAATATTATTCTTTAATTTTCTTAATTTTTCTTTTATGACTAATTTAGCTAAATATTTTTAAAGGTTTAGTATTTGAATTTTATATAAAAAAATATTTTAAATAAAAATAGAGATAAAAACGCATGGTTGAACGAAAAAAAGACAATAAAAAATAAAAAATAAAAAATTCTAAGAAAACCGGGTATCCGGTTTCTGACCCGGTTTAAACCGAATACCCGGATTCCGTGTGCCCGGTTTAAACCGGGTTGGAATCGGATCACAATTTTAGGTATCCGAAAAAGCGGGTATCCGGATTTCCGGATCCGGGTCGACCCGGTATTCGATTTTGAACCACCCTAGATTTATCCCACATCGACAAATTAAATATGGTGTTTACTCTTTATAAGCTATTGGATACCTTCTTCCCATTGTCATATGGTTTTGGGATAATATATATCTCCTTGGCTTATAAAGTGTGTGCACCTCGTGTCTCCCCGTTGATATGCTAGCATTTACAATAAGTCCAGCTCAATTTAACAATAATTTATAAACAAAGCGTTTGGGCTTCAAACAATAATTTTTTTTGTATGTAATAGATTTGAGTGTAATTCGATTGGATTTGGAGATGGATAATATATTTTTAGTCATAATTATAATTATAGTCATTAATATATTTTTGATTTATACAAATAATTAATCCTATAAAATCAAAGGATTAACCGTGAAAACAATTTCATCTCCAAACTTTGGTAAAAATATTGTTGATTGAAAATTGTGTTAAAAAAAAAAATCTTCAAATTAAATGTTCAAATCTAACGTTGAAATTTAAGTTAGACGTGCAATTATATTGAACAGAATTATCTTTAATATGGGTAAAAAGTATTCTTGCTTTAACTTAATTTTATTAATGCCAAAATATCAGCAAATGGACCAAGCCAAATATGGACAAAATCAACATTAATGAGATCTAGATTAATTAGAGATTTATGATCAATGAAAATTTTGATCTATAAATTGAAAATGACTGAAAATACTAAAAATTGGTGCAAATCCGACAAAACTTGAACACACCTGTTTTTAAAAATTTGTTAACTTTTTATCATCATTTTAAGTCAATATTTTTTTATTACACGTATAATAATGATGATTAAGAAAATAAAATTTAAAATTTCTAGAATATTAAGTCAGTTTGAATCCGACATGACCTGATTTGATATTGATTCAAACAAAAAAATCAAACCCGAAACTCATTTGAATTCTAATAGAACATTCGTTCATAATCGAATTTGAATGCCCGTAAGAATTATTTTACTTTTAGCTCGTTTGGTAATCGATATTAAATATTGCAGTAATAGAAAGGTTGAAATATCTCTTGAGAAACATACTGACAATGCTTATTTTCCTTCAATAATCTCATTTCTTTATCGAATTCGTTCTAAAACATTACCATTTGAACATTTGGTATTAGGTGGTAATGAAAAATTGTGAAGAATTTTTTTTTTGATCAAACTTTCATTATCATGAGAATGACATGATACATACCATGAAAATTTATACTACAAATTATTCTCATCACCACCAATTAATACCGTTAATAAAAAGTTGTGAATAATATTATCTAAATCTATATTTACCACATGAGATTATTCCATAACATTTATCTTAATTTAATTATGCATAATAAATTTGTCAACTGAAATTATTATTTACCTTGTTCGACTCTCATGCAACATAACGTACCTTTAATGAAATATATTTGGTGATATTTAATTTAAATGTCACTATTTTGAATTTCTATTGGTATATATATAGTGGATTTAGTGATATTTATTGAACCCTTTAACAGTATAATAAAAAAATATATTAAAACTTTTCGCGACACAGGATCTAGTGACATTTCTCATAAATGTCACAATGTCACTATAGACTATAATAACAATTACATATGTCACTAAACACCAACTAAAGTGTCATTATAGACTATATTGGAACCAAAGTTGTTAAAATCGGAATTCTACTTAGAATTATTTACAGAGGTAAAATCGAATCGTAGAATCGTACGATTCTACAAATAAACTTAAATATATTAAAATATATAGTATCTTATCATTATTATTCATTTTAAAAGTCTAAATTTATGAATTAAAGTTTCTTTGACTTTATTTTTAAGAATGTAAAGAAATTTGTAACACCCCGAGATTTTAATGACGTAATTATTTAATATTTTAATAGTTTTTAAAGATTTTACAATTATATTTAATTATTTTTGAATTATTTTGATAAATTTCTTTCATATACGAATTTAAACATTAACATACTTATATTGAAAATATAGTTACGATTTCAAAAATAAAGAGGTTCAAATCAAAATGACTATTTTATTAAAATGTTTGAGCCTACGAAGGTAAGTCTCTTGGTGGGGTCTTGCAAGAAACAATCGAGATAAAAATAAATAAAATAATAAATAAACATAATAATAATAATAATAATAATAATAATAATAATAATAATAATAATAATAATAATAATAAGAGAAAATTATAAGAAACTACCTATTCTATACCTTTTTTTAAAAAACTACCTTATGTAAAATTTTTTGCAAAAAACTACGTTATATAATATATTTCTTTGCAAAACACTACCTTATAACGGTTTTTACCCTTTGACCGTTTAATTTAACCGTTGACCGTCACGTGACAGTCACGTGATTTTATAAACCTATTCTTCTTCTTCTTCATTTCAGCCTGTTTCAGTCATTTGATGCTCCTGTTTCAGCCTGATTCAAGATTGGGAATAGTTAGGGGAAGAAGAGATAGAGGAATCAAACTAGTTAATGGGAGAGACTCCTCTTCATATGGTAAAAGCTTTTGCTCTGCATTTTATTTTGAATCCTGTACATGTCTTTTGGTGTCATTCACTATCAATATCGAATGTTCCCAAATGGGTCTTGATGAGGGAGGTAAGGTTGGATGTTATCATTCTTATGGGTTCTTGGGCTCTGTGATCCGCTTATGAACATCTCTGCTATTTTCCAGAGCAATTTTATTTTAGAGTGGTTTTTGCTAATATGTGATTTCAATAATGCTAAATGTAAAATGTGAAGACAAGGAGTTGGAGATTGCATTTATCAAGGCTGCAATATGGGTATTTTGAAGAGAAACATTTATTAGTACTTGGCTATTATTTTCCCCCTTCATTTTACCAGTTTGCACTAATGATTTTATTTGATGATCTAGCAGAATTTTACTTTGTTCGTCTTGGTTGAACCAACCTGGGGTGACATTACATGCAGTCTTCTTCATTTCTCTTGCAAATGACTGAAACAGGCTGAAATGAAGAAGAAGAATAGGTTTATAAAATCACGTGACTGTCACGTGATAGTCAACGGTTAGATTAAATGGTCAAAGGGTAAAAACCGTTATAAGGTAGTGTTTTGTAAAGAAATGTATTATATAAGGTAGTTTTTTGCAAAAAATTTTACATAAGGTAGGTTTTTACAAAAAGGGTATAGAATAGGTAGTTTCTTATAATTTTCTCTAATAATAATAATAATAATAACAACAAGGATAATGAGTAGTATGACCCTCATTTCTTGCTTGTAGCCGTCACTCCTTTTCCTTCCCTCTCCTCTTCTTTTCCCTCATCTCTGTGAGTCGCCACAACCACCAAGGAGCAGCCGGCAGCCTCCATGCGCGCACCAAGCCCAGTAGCAGCAGCCCCGCTACTCCCGCCTACAAAACAACAGCAGCTGCTGCATTTTCGTGCACCATAACAGCAGCTACGGCTGTCCGCACTACCACTAAGGCCCCCACCGCGGTGTCTGGACCCTCCTATGCAACCACCACTACATCAAATACTTAATCATCTCACCCCTCTTTTCTTATTACCCCATTGTAAGCTTCTCAAATTTACTCTAAATAATCTTCCTAGTATCTAATTAGAATTTTAGTAAGTTTATGAGTTTGGTGTTAATTTTGTATGATTGTCATTGAATCTTGTTATGGGTAAGAATTTGATTGATGATTTGAATGTACTCATGAATTGGGTTTTTGAAATATGGATGAAAAGTGTTGAACTATGTATTATTTTCATTGAATGTTTTATGGGTAAGAGTGTGGTTGATAAATTTAACATATTTATGATTTAGAGTTTGAAGTATGAATGAAAATAATGGTTGTGTGCTATTTTGATGGTGTCTTAGTACATGAGCAATTTTATTTGTGTTGAATGTGGGAGTTTTGTTAGGCATGGTAGTCTTAATTGGCCTTGTTGAAGTAAAAGAAATTATTAATGTTGATTACAAGTGCTCTCATTAGGTTATCGAAGTATGATTAAATGATATTAGTAAGGCTATGAACCTAGTGTCAACTATTGAGAATTATTAAAGTTACGTGTTATGATGTCTTGATTTTAGTTCTTTCCAACCTTAGAGATTATAATAAATGATATTGCGATGTGATAACTTTAAGATTCGTCCTTGTCGTCATATTAGCACTACATCAACATTAAGTGTGAATCGTCATTTTGTATTAAGATGATGTGAACCGTTATAACTCAAAGTTAGTTGGTGTAATAAAACAGTTGACATAATCCTTTTATTCTTTGTTGATGGAAAATCTTGTGTTATTGTTGAATTGACGATTATCTTTGGTGTTGGATGAGTTGCGTACGTGCTAGAAGTAATTGGAAACTTGTCGTGAATGGATGATAGTTAGTAGTCACTTTGGCTTTTAGCTGGTAGGACAAAGTAGTTAAGGGAACTTATTAGTTCTATTCCAAACTTGTATAGGTCCCCAGTTCATAAGAGGAAAGTAGAACCTTAGTTGGGTGATTTTTGTAACTTAGGTCGTGCAGTGACGCTTGTAGGTACGTACACGCAGTAATTAATTATTATATTCATCGTTTCAAAGTATTATCAATATTACATGATTATATGCATCACATTAGAATTATAAAACGCCAGAAAGTAAACCATGTTAGTGAATAGTCATAATAGTGATATAGGCAAGTAGAATGAAAGCATTAGGAGACTATGAGAACAGATTTCTAAATAGTAGAGAACGCACCATAGTTGTGTGTGGTATCGAAGTGATTCCCTACTTATTGAGCCTTGATTAATGATTAGTTGGCGTGACTCAACTGGATTATGTACAGTTGATTTAGTAGTCCCCTAGGTGAGGTCCGACGGGACCACCGTAAGGGGGGTATGAGCATGCTTGGGTCATTGGGCGTCGGGTGGCTGATACCGCCCCTTGACCGAGGTGTTACCATGTGGGCCTTGCGAACCCCAATATGGTGGCCTCTTCACTGGTTTAGTACCCCAGTGTGTTAGTTTTTCGAAGGTAGGACCCGAGAGGGTCAGCTGGAGGGGGCATGAGCTCATACTTTGCCATGGGCGTCGGGTGGCCCATAACGCCCTTGGTCGTGTCACTATGCCATGAACAGAGAAAAGATCCACTACCTTTGAATATACTTTGAGAGCTTAGTAGTTTGAAAGAGAAATTATGAGTAAATGGAGGTGTTTAGACAGATGAGTAGACTCGTTACTGCCATACTATATCGTTGTCTATAGTTTTGTTCAATGACTCTAATTGTTAATAAGTTCATTAATTACTGACGTGTATGTGTTTGTTGTTGTTTGTTCATGACTCTCTATAATGTTCTTGCTATGACACATCTGACTATGGTCATTTTGTTGAGCAGCAGGAGGATCATAGCTTGACATGACAGGTATAGGAGCTTCTTTTGCTTTACTTTGGGGGAAAGAGCGGAGTACGGTCGTAACAATTGTGTACAAATTGCCTAATGCTTGTAGCTTCTATATTACTTGTAAAGTTTTCTTTAGGGATTGTATAATTTCTTTTGTATGGAGTCATGTGACTCCTTGTATGATCTATAGTTTCGCTGCGTTTAGCTTTTGGATATATAGTAGTGAGAATACTTCTTTAGTATCCGTTAGATTGATGCGTTAACAATGGAACAACGATCCTCGTTAGAGTTGATGATTTGAGAAGCTGACGATGATTCATTCCGTCGTAACGTATTTTTGAAAGGCATTAAAAGCCTTAGATTAGTTTAGTTATGTTAATCATTTTTATATCCTTGTCACACCCTCAGTTTTAACCGAGATGCTGCCCAATTTTCCACCTACTCACCTTTTCAATTAATCTTTAGCGTTTATTTTAATAGTTTTCCCTTCTTTTTTTATGTAACACCTAAATTTCCTCCCTTTCTTCACGATTCTGGTTTCGTTTAAGGGGTTGGAAATTCAGGGGTGTTACATCATTTTTAATAATTAGTTTAAATCTTCAAACAAATTAAGAAATTTATTTTTAAAAGTTTTCATGATAATACATTTGAAATTTATTTATATAAGTGAAAGAGATTAGTGAAAGATGGTAAATAAGAAAAACTAATATTAATTAATACTAAATTAGTAGAATCGGATCGTTAAATCGTAGGATCATAGAATCGTGTTATGATTCTACATTTAAAAATTTTATTTCAACTGGAATCGTAAGATTCTACAACTTTAAGATTCTACGTACGATTCAAATCGCTTACTTGTTTTTGGATCGTAAAATCGTAGATCAGCATCGTGATTTTAACAACAATAAGTACAATGGCCAACCCCCCCCCCCCCCCCACACACACACACATATATATATATATATAGGATCTAATAGGAAGGAGTTTGAAAATAAGAAGAATAGGAAGGAATTTCATCCGTCAGATCTTAGATGAATGATCCATCTTGCACGCGGTTCAGAACAGAAAATAAATTTTGATGTTTTCTTAATTAATATGTGATAGTTTCTGTATAAACATGTGTCAATTGAAATTGTGATGTTTTCTGAATTAATATATGATGCTTTTTTCATAAACATATGTTACTAGATCTTTTGCTAAGACAACTTTTTTTAAACCGTTAGATCTTAATTAATCAACGGTAGCTATTCTTTCCTATCCTTCCTATTTTTACACCCTTCTTATTCAATGCCTCCCATATATATATATATATATATATATATATATATATATATATATATATATATATATATATATATATATATATATATATATATATATATATATATATATATATATATATATATATATGAACAATAATAAACAAATAAATATACATAAATTAAAACATACTTCCTCTGATTCAAAATAGATGCAACATTATGATTTTTACACTATTTATTCATCCTATTATTTGTATTTATTTTTATTATTTATAAATTAAAACATAGTTAAGTGAGTTTTTGTTGAATTTATCTCAATACAAGTATTATTAATATTCAATTTTATATATTTTTATTATACATGCAGTATTAAATATACTAGCACATTAAAGTACATAAAAAGTGAAACGTTATAAATAATCTTAAATAGAGGAATTACGGTATTCCTGCAATGTGGCACATGGATTATGATTTATGCATGATACATTAATGCCCCGGTACTTGAGTTGTAACTTGTAACGAGTTATGTATCTTCCTTACTTGGAGTTGGAGTGGTAATCGCCTCTAGGCGATGTCAGGAATTCCAACTAATTAAGGGGCCGGATACTTATTTTCGTAGCGAAATAATTATAGTTAAATGATTAATATTCTAATAAATTATTTTTTCTCAAATTGATACAATAGTTGGAAAATTTATCGTGAATAATACGATTTTTCGTTAATTTTCCTATAATAATACCAATTTTTGATTAACTATGAATAACATCAACTTAAGGGTTTTTTTTTCCAGGAATAATATCAAATTAATTAGTTTATTAACTAATATAATAAATTTTTTTATCATATAATCTCCAATAGTTTGGTTTTTAACGTGTTAGAGATATTCTAGGGAAACATTCCCCTAAGTTGGTACATTTATAGTTAATCAAAAGTTGATATTATTTTAGGTAATAAGAAAAGGGTTGTATTATTCCTGATAATTTTTCCTAAATATAAATATTTTTATAATTTTAGAGAATTAATTAAATTATTATTCATAAAAATGTACTTAATTCCGAGATTCAAAACTAATAATCTCTTTGTTTCTTAATGAAGTTCCCATAAAGATTGTTTATGAGAATTAAGAAAAATAGAATCTTTAATAATAAATTAATTATTTTATTAAATAATAAATTTAATAAAAGAAAAGTGAGGATCATAAACATTAAAAAAATATTAAAAGAAAGGTAGTAGAAAAAATATGAGGAAAACAACTAATAAAAAAAATCTTTTATAAAGTTAGTGGGGACCATAAGGAATATAAAAATGTTATATAAGAACTCTAAGCATTATTAAAATATTAAAATGAGTATGAACGATGTTATTTTTATCAAAAATTTGTGATATTAAATAGAAAGATTTCTTGTACTAATTGAGCGAGTAAATATATGAAGTTTTTCAACATTCATGTTCTTATAACGAAGTGTTTATCAAGTCTTTAATTTTTAAACTATAGATACAACGATCACATTTTAAATTACATGAACCGACAAAGTTCAAAATCACTTAATGTTCAGAAATATAACAAAATTTCAAATCAAATAATTAAATACACATGATAGATAATATATAATTTAAAAAAAAAAAAGATGTAAATGACCCGGACCCTAAGGTCATGCACCCAAATCCATAGGGTCAAAAATATATGGACCCAGACCCTTAAAATTAGGGTCGAATCGAGTCTCAATCCTTAGAATTCAAGACCCATACTCATCCCTAGTTGGAGCTAAATCTTTTGACTCTGACATATCATATTTTCATTATTCTTTTATTTTTTATCGTTTAGATTTTTACAAGGCTTTCCTTAATTTTACCCTCTATCTCCAAGCTCAATTCATACTCTAATTTTTTTTAAAAAAATAATTTGTTTAATTATAAAGAACAATTGTGATAACATGATAGGTAATTGTTTTATAAGAAGGATCACAATTCACCTTCATAAACTCTATTTAACCAACTCAACCAAAACCTCAAGCTAATGGTTGAGGCCTCATGATATGTTATATACTTTAACACGCCCCCTCACAGATACGACACATATCCTCCTCATACTTGTGCTGAATATTTCACTTTAATGAGGGGTGGTTGAGATTTGAACTCGTGACCTTTTGTCACATTGGCCTTTGATACCATGTCAAGAAACCACTCTAACAAAAACTTCTGTCTTAACTCAATTAAGACTCTTATCAAGACTAGGAATAAACATACCTAACTAATACTTTCGCTCGTATATGGTTAATAACATAATATGCGCATGTTTCTTGCTATTATTGTTGCTAACATTAAAAGGTGCACCAAATTTATATCTACTTTGCTGTTATCGTCGATTTTCACATGAATTGTGCTTAATTTATGCAATAACAATCTTTTGGTTAATCAATACCATAAGCTTCTAAAATGTCCTGCCTATGAACAATTTTTTTTTGGTTATGGCATTCTCTTTATAACCAATTTGCCTCTTTTGCTTTTTCACCCTTTCTTAATTAAATTTAACTAAGATTAATAGTCTTGTTTCATTGATAATTTTATATCTACTCAAGTTATTATTATCAACTAGAAAGAAATAGCGATTTTTTTACTATTCGGTCAACTTGTAATTCTACAATCTAAACTTACAAGGTTCATTCTCTAGCGAGAAACCATCTTTCGAATAGACAACCTCAAATAAAAAGTCTATATTCTCATAATTTATTACGTATGAGATGGACTATTTAAGTGATGAGACATATTTTAAAAATTATATGAAAAAATAGTTTAAGTTTAATGTAGTGGCCACACTAAATTACTTTTTGGTGTTTAGTTTTCTTAGCATATTCATAAGGATTGTTTTATTTGTTTTAATCACAATACAAATATTAGGCTACATTTTCAACCCAATTTTTTCATGAAAAGTCAAAAGAATGCTTAATATAATATATTCTTATGACTAACTTTAGAGTCAACGAACTAAATGTTTTAATGTGGACATGTTTGGTGGACAAAAAAGAAGTGCATGCAAAGCTCATTTACATGCTCATATACGTGTTGAATTCACTAACAAATTCTATGATTACAACTCCAAAACATATATCAAATGCACATCAAAATCAAATAAAAGAGAGAAAAGAACATTTGTGAATATATTGTTGTATTTTCAAATTTCCTATTCATTCAACCAAGCAATCTTCTTGGTTTCATACGTGAACACACCTACTTTTTTTTTATTTGGGATAAAGGAATAAAGTTAAAATTAATCATTGCTGTAGATGGTGAGAATTAAACTCGATCATAATCTGAGAAAGGATAAGTCCTTAAACACTAAATCAATTCATAATTATAATGAACACAAATATTAATATGTTCAAGGATATAACTTGAGACAATCACTAAATGAAGTAATCGCTATGTTTCTTTGATTTTGCCTTTTGCATTATTAATTTATAGGAGTAGTTAAAAAAGAAGATAGAAAAGTGGCCGGGTGAAAGAAATAAAAGGATAAGATTGTGGTTGATATTCAAAGAAAGAATATTAAATTATCATTAAAAACAAAAATTAATAACAAATTTCCACATCATCCTTAATTCATAAAGAATATTTTTTCAAAAATAAAACATTAAGGTTTCGGGATCAACCCGTCTTATATGAGACTGTCTCACAGTGAGACAACCATAATACAAGAAGCCCATAAGTTAAAGTTTATATTATTTGGTTATTTAATTCAAGTATGAGACATGTCTCATTCTAAGACCGTCGCATTTAAAAATTTGTGTTTCGAGATATAACAATAAGAGCTCATATGTGCTATGGATTTTGGAAGGGTGATTTTTTTTTTTTTTTATTTATCAAAAGGTCAAATATGCTTACTAATACTCCTATAATACATTATAATTTTTTTGACATTACATAGTTGATTCGGTGTTATTAAAAAGTGTATGATAACAACTCAGAATAATTTTGATTTTCAACAATTAAGTCTTTTTCTTTGAAGCAATGATAGTCTATAGATATCCTTGCCCTTTTGTTTAAAATAGTGCCTTTAATACAGAGTATGAGTACTTTAGGGCACTATAAAGAGCTTTTGGATACACTTGTTCCACTTGATAGAATTGGGGTACATAAAAAGGACAATCTAATTGAATCTCATGTAGTCATGTGTAATTAACGATAGAGTCTAGAGATGATAATCAGGGTATAATTTTATGGGTTGCACATATATTATGCGTTTTAGTTTGGGAGCAGGCTGTTAGATAAGGGTATAAATTTAATGAATAGTGAATATGAAAAATTTTACCCGACATGTATAATAGGTAGGTGGTAAATATAAAATCTCACCTGCCATATTCACCTGTATTGCCTCATACTCACTCACTCAACCACACCCTACCCCTCCCCATACCCACCTATATCACCCGATTTTATACCCGCTAAATTTTTATTTATGATATACAATTTATAATATATTTATATATTATTTACTATTTTGGTAAATATTTAAATATATAAACTTTCTAAATAACCTAGATAAAGGTAATTTATGTTTTTGAGGTATAGATTAATTCATTTCTTAAAAAAAGTTAGATTCATTTTCCTATATCAACAATATGGTGAATAATTTAATGTGATTTTTGATGTTTATCTAATTAACATTTTATATTTAGATAATAGTTAGAAATACTAACGTATGATATGATGGTATTATAAGGTGCATATAATGCATAACATCAAGTAAGTATGAGGTGGATATAAGGGGAGAATAATCCTGTTTAATATATTCAGTTGCGCATAATGAATGCATATGGGTATAATACATAACCCAGATGGCATTAATGGGTATGAAAATTAATCCACTCGTCATGCATGTTGGTTGTTAGGAGTGAAAACGAAAATTTTAGGTGGTTATGGGTGTAGAAAAGGGATATTCATACTCACCCATTTATTTTGTCTTCTCACTTAAACTAGTAAAAATACAAGTCAACGTAAGATATAATTAAAAAAGTAAGAAATTTTATAGCGTTATGCCCTTAAACATACATTGTTTGAGAAAAATGATATTTAAAACCCTAATTATTGGAAACAAAGTCATCAAAGATTAATTATCTTAGAGAACAAATTAAAAATTAAAACTCTAAAGTACCATTGTAAATATACTGAAAAGGTCACATCAGAATCAAATCAAACTGAAAAATGAGATATTTTCTCAATTAAAGATATGTGTTCTATTTTTTACAAGAAGAATTTAAATTTAATTCTCTATCATCTCTGCAGATATGTATGTTAGCTAATAAGACAAATAGAAAAACATAGAATACCTATTGGAGAATTATAGGATGGCATTTGAGATGTGGTGACAGGAAAAAAGAAGATCCATTATGTTTATAACAAAGCTTCAAAGAATCAAAATGAAACAATTGGAATTGGGTATTGAGGGCCTTTGCCCTTTAATTTGGAAGTTTGCTCTTAAAATTTAGCACATGGGACACTACCAAGTAGATCTTAAATAATTCATGCCATCTTTTCACGTTTCTTTTCTTGCTTTTTATATATCGTTATCAATTTCCCTATATTTTATTTTTATGGTTGCTATTAAAATTTAATTTCCTACAATGAATGCTTTTTGTTTATTTTAAGAGTAAAGTGAGACTCCTATATTGTATAGGGCCTATCGTAGATAGTCTAGAAAATTCAGTGTAGGGCCCAATAAAAAATAAACAAATATATAAATAATGACAAATAACTCTTGATTATGAAATTTGCTATTTTGGATTGAGTTTAATGTTAAAGTTTAATTTAAAATTAAAAAGATAGAAATGGAGACAAGAGTTTGAGTTACAATGTTTCAAAGTAAGTCGAAAAAAGTTAGAGTTTTTCAAAGTGTAACTTTACCACAAATATAGTTTATGAATTATAATAAATGATTACTAATCATATATATATATATATATATATATATATATATATATATATATATATATATATATATATATATATATATATATATATATATATGAAAATAATAGAAAATTTCAACACATAAAAAATATTATAAAAATAATTTAAAAGCTCAAAAATAAGTTTTGAAACTAGATAACATATATTTTTTTTACTAATAATTAACATATAACATAATTTATTTATTTATATATTATAAACTTGTCAAACATAGGTGATATAATTACTATTTTAAATTAACTTTATCAATATTTTATCCTAATTATTTACTTAAATAATTAACGCATAATTTATTTAATTTGTGTTTGTGTTTTTTAAATAGGATTATCTATGAAAAGTATTTCGAAATTATTTTTTTTAAAATTTATTACAAAATAATTTAATGAAAATAATTTTTTTAAAAAAATAATTAACATGTTATCCGATAATAATCTATGATATTAAAAGTACTACAGGAGTAGTAAATAGGGTATAGTTTTAATTAATCAATTAAGCAAATCTAATCAGATAGATATTACATGATATGCTAAAAAATATTTTTCTAATTAAAAACATGAAAAAAGCGAAAAAAATTTTATTTTAAGTTTAAAATGTGTTCTAAATCTTAATTATTTCTTCATTAGTATATTATACAATAGATAGATAGATAGAAGATGGAGAAATTTAGTTATTCTTAAATCTAGGTTTATGAAGCACATATTACTAAATTTGTGATATATAGTACTAAAATAGGATTATTTGGAGGGGACACTAAAAAAGTCTGTGGAAGGAATACTTGTCAATTACTTCTTCAAAGGATCAACTTTGTATTTTATTATTTGGAAAATTAGATTGTAAAGATATAAACTTTTAGTATTTATTTTTTAAGAGTTTCAACTTTGATTTACTTTTTAATGTTTAAATTTTATATCACTTTAACTTGTAAAAGTTTTTTTTACTTATAATCTGATGAAATTCAAATTTACTCCATTCTTCCCTAAATATTCTATATGTTTATTTTCAAATTTTTTATTTGCTTTTTGTATGTTTGTCAACGCACTAATTTAATTTTTAATATCTCTAATTGTATATGATTAAAAGTGATAAGAAATAGATATCAATATACCTTATGTTGAGATGAATCAAACAAGATCCAATTTTACGATATTTTAATTTAGAGATTAAGAATAAATTACAAATTTAAAAGATTGATAAATTCACAAAAAGCAAATGAGACATTTGACCATTTCCTCCATAAATGTGATTTAACCTTTATCTCCTTCAAGAATTTAATCTCCATTACTGCTCAAAATAAACATTAATGAATCAAAAAATAAACCTTAATGAATTTTAAGTTCTTTAATTTTCTAATAAGGACACGTTTAAATGAAAAATTGGAGAAGCTCAAAATGAAATAATTCAAGAAAAATCAATATTAAAAACCTAAGTGTTTCTTAGTTTTGTACGAGCTTACAAGTTCAATATGCATAATTATACTAAAATTTTCTTGCTTAAAAATCTAGGCCATAATATAACATAATTGAGTCCATAAAGACTTAATTATCAGTGATCTGTTATAATGTTTTACCATTAAATCAGACCTTATAACAATAATAAGCAGGATTGGATTGAATCAGTTGAAGCCACTCAAAAAAAAGGTTGATGAGGATCATTAGTAGTCATTATCACTTATAATGTTATACACACAAGTGGCATATAGATGTTTGCTACAAGTAAACATTGTTAATTCTAGATAATCTCTTGAGAGACCGTCTCTTTAAGAGACGTATTTTAAGCTCAACCTATTAAAGATTAGTATCTACTTATCGTATTCTTAATGTCTATTTGCATTATCCTTAATGCTTGCTTACCGTATCTTTAATATCTACTTTAAATATTTTAAATATCTACTTACATCATTCTTAATGCCTACTTACAAATTTTTTAAAAAATATATAATAAGCCAGTTCAATTAGAAATAATTTCTTAAAGATACCGTCTCTCACAAGTATTTGTGTTGTTAATTAGGAAGAAGAAAAAATAGATATAAACTAACACAAAACTTAGATTAGTAGAAAAGCTAGGTCTAGTACTTCCAACTCAATTGTGCTTAAATAAAGAAGTGTAGAGTCTCTTGGCTATTGGATAGGCTGGGGTTGGAAGGGTGTGGGGTTTAATTTAAGCGACTAAAAGAATAGATAAATCTTGGGTGCCCCAAAACAACAGGGTGTCCCACGCTAGGGCACCGCCCCCAAATCTTTGTCCTAATACTTCCAAGACATGTTGGGTCCATTTTAAGAGACCCTAGCTTTTATACCTCGCATCAAATTACATCGAGTAATAATATAATGGGATCCATCAACTATTCACCTATATCAAAACTAAATTATTACATAGTTGATTCATACGTTATTTATAAAAATAAAAAGTTATAAAAATTTAGAATTAATAAATTTTTGATCGAAATAATTCAAATAATATTTTATAGGACTATATTTTAACGTATTGATGGATGATATAATCAGGTTAATCTGATTACTAAATAGTGTGAAAGTTAATATGTACGTGCATGTATGTGTGTGTGTGTATATATATATATATATATATATATATATATATATATATATATATATATATATATATATATATATATATACATATATATATATGTGTGTGTGTGTGTGTGTGTGTGTGTTTTAATGATACTGCTACAATTTTTATAAGTTTTTTTTGGTAGAGACTTAATGGAACGTTTGAATTAAAAGCTTAAATTAATTGTTGTAGTATAATATTGATAATCTATTACGTTCCTTTACACTGGAGCTAATTCTGCTAAAAGTATGGATGTAACACATATTTTTCTCATGTCACTAAATATTGCCACTTAAAAGCGAGGTTGGATGAGTTTCGTACTTGTAATCTTGTGTCACCTTGACTTTTATATAGAGAGCATCTATTTCAATATATTTGCTATATTTTTTTTATTTGGTTATGGTCCTACTTTATCTCTTCTAATCTTATTCAGATTCAATTTTTTTCTTCCTCTCATCCACATATTTTTATTATTTTTTTATAAAATTTTTCTACAACATTTAGCAAAATTTTGAAAGCTATTATAAAGAATACAAACAATTTAGTGAGATAGAATTATTAGATTTAAAATCTCAATTATAATAATTTAATTGTTTGAGATCTATCAAAATAATATGTGATATCCCCTAAATCTTGGATTATGGTCGAAGACGTGGGGCTTTTCACTACTTTTGGGGCTTCACATGCCAAATGCCAATGCCATGCAGATGTAGGTAAGCCAATAAAACTGCCTTGTTTGATGATGTTTTGCTCAACATCACTCTCATAAACAATTAAAAGAAAATTATTATAATCCAATTCGAATCATCAAATTAATTTTAACACTAAACTTTTTTCAAAATTATTTAATTGTCTCATTTTAATAAGCAGAATATATATATGATATGATAATTATACATATAATAATTTAATTGATCATATGGATTATAGATCTTCTAGAAATTTGAAAATTATGTACTTTATGCCACTCATTTTATAGAGAAAGTAAAATAGATATAATAAGATAACAAGTTTTACAAATTAAGAATATTTATTGTGTATGGGTTCATGGAAAATTAATAAGTATGCACATGAATTAAACTCAACAAAAACACATTGCTTCTGTCTTATATTTTTCATCTTGTTCTCGAGTTAACGTCACTAAAAAATTTTTAAAATCGATTTTCACCTGACCTTTTAATTTCTTATGTATTGGTTTGCTTAGAGGAGTTTAATAACATGATCCCTTTAACATACTTTATCTAACTATACATCACCGAGTATGAGCATTATGTAATTAAACCAAAACATATCTATCGAATTAGAATATATATATATATATATATATATATATATATATATATATATATATATATATATATATATATATATATATATATATATATATATATATATATATATATATATATATATATATAGGAGTATTATCTTTTGTTTCTTTTTAAAATAACATTTTTTTTGTGCCAGATAGTGGTGTTCAATGGGTCAGATAGAGACCGGATTGGACATAAGTAAATATAGACCGGATCGAATAAGGGTCCTTTATAATTAAAATGGGCTTAAAATCGGTCAGACTTTTAAAATCCGGCCAATCCCAACCCGACCCATTTTATTGCTAAAATTTTTTTTAATCTTCATTTATCAATTTATTACAATTAAACTATCATATGTAATAATCAAATTGATAAAATATTAATAATTCCATTGACATTGTTATTTATAATATTTAAATTATACATTAATTATGCTATTTATAAAGGCCCGTTTTAGCTCTTATTTAACACTTTTATAGTCCGTTTCATTTTAATTATAGTATAGCCTGTTTTCGGCCCAACTCGTTTTCGACCCTGCCTTAATTCTTCTAAAAACAGGCTGAATAAAAAATCAAAATGAAGGCTCAACCCATTGAACACCCCTAATGCCAGAGAAGAATTCAAGGTTGTTTAATGGTGTGAACCGAATAATATAGAGTTCTAGTGAATATGTGGTATAAATCGTGAGGGAAATGTGGCTTGAACTCAAGTATCAATCCACTTAGTAGAAAGAGTAGGGCATTTATTTTGGTATTTGTTTGTTATGCGAGTACAATGTATCAGCTGCCTGTAGGCTTTGATTAAGATAAGAGGAACAAGAAATAATAAGTGTGAGAGCTAGAAAGTGATTCATTAACATGCAAAATTAATGAGCAAAGGCTATACATTCAACAGCCTATATTATTGGTCATTTGTGAATTGTTTAATTTTATAAAAAAAAATAGAAGAGGGTATATCCTTTTATAAATATGAGTAGTTTTTATTACGATCAATTTATTTCAGTAGTTAATCTTTTTTAGTTTGTATGTGGGTTACCCTAACTTCTCTTTTTATTTGGGTTGTCTATGCTTAAATATGGCTTAATTTATTATTATGTCTTTATAAATGGATATTTAATCAAATATATTGGTTAAGGGGTGTCTAATTAAAAAAGTTTCCATTGTGAGGGGTAGTGTTAAAGTGTCCATTATTATCAACGTGTTAGTTGTCCCATATTAGAGAAATAGAAGAGATCATACCTTTTTATAAATTTGAGGATGCTCTTGCTACCACCACAAATAACTAATGAATTAGCGATGGAAAAGTAGCCAGGGGAAAGGTTGGTCGCCAGTGGCGACGGCAAGGCGAGGGCTGGATTAGTCGCCAAATGGGAAAGTAAATTGGCGACAGGAGCATTGGTCGCCATTCTGTTGCCAGGGGTATATATTCTTTTTTTTTTTATTTTAACGATTGGTGACGGGTGTTTTTGGTCGCCAAGTAGTCCCCAGGAAGACTGTTTTTTTCTTTTTTTTTTTTATTTTAAATGTTGGCGACGAGAACAGTGATCGCCATCTGGTCGCTAATCTTTTTTGTTTTATATATTTTTTTAAATATAGACGACGAATAGGTTGGAAGCCCTTTGGTCGCAAGGGGTTATTTAGTACTCGCCGTTTCGTCGCCGTTGTTTTCCGTATTTTTTGAATTTGAATTTGAAAAATGGCAATGGGTTTGTAGTCGCCGTGTTGTCGCCATGTTTTGTATAAATAAGTCGCAGAATTATTGTGCATAAAGAATTAGAAGAGGTTAATGATTTTCTTATTCTATTATGTAGCTTGTTTTTTATCTTTAGATAAGTTGTTTTATTTATTTTTATTATTTATATTTAATTTTTATTGTCATTAATTTGATTTAATTTTATCATTTAATTAGTACATATTTTATTTCCATTTTTTATTTACTTGAGTTTTTTATATTTTTTATTATTTTATATTTTATTTTTATTGTCATTAATTTGCTTTAATAATTTTTATTAGAATAATTATATTATTATCATATATTGTTATTTTCATGAATTGTTTTATATATTTTTATTGTCATTCACTTACTTTACTAATCAGTTGAATATTATATTATTATATTATTATATTATATATAGATGTTAAAAATGAATTTTAGGCAAGAAAGAAGTTGGATGTACAACTAAAGAAAAAATGAAAAGTTTAGTTTAAGATTTATGAGAGGGTTGGAAGAGTTTTTAAATTTTGCTCGTGCAAAAAGCATGAGTTATAAGATTAGATGTCCTTGTAAAAAGTGTAAAAATTGTTGTTATAAGGAACCAGATAAAATAAGAGAACATCTAATGAGAAGGGGGTTTGTTGAAAATTATTATGAGTGGGAATATCATAATAACACAGAGATAGGAACAACATCTGATGTTGTAGCGGTAGTGGGAGAGCAATCGTCAAACACTCCAAATACATACTCACAGATGGTGCATGATGCAGTAGCCAGTGTATTTCCAGACGCTTACCATTAGTTTCTTCCCTCCCAGTATGATGTAATGTCAATAGATAATGAACCACCGGTACACGTTGACGAATATCCAAACCCTCAGTGTCGACAGTTCTTTGAAATGTTAAATTCTGTAAATAGTCCTTTATTTGAAGGTTGTAAAAATCACACCAAGATGTCTATTATTGATCGATTTACAAACCTGAAGACAGACCATCGTCTCACTGAGAGGTGTTACGACGATATTTGTGCTATTGTGAACGAAGTGTTACCAGAACAAAATATGATGGTAAACAACTTCTATAAAACGAAAAAACAAATAGCTGCCCTTGGATTACCCGTTGAGAAGATAGATTGTTGTCCTAACGGATATATGATATATTGGGGGAATAATGCGAATACAACTTGCTGTTATATTTGTGAAACTTCTAGATGGAGAAGAAACAGTAAAGGTGATAAGGTTTCGCGGAAACAATTTCATTATTTCCCCTGGGCCCCAGATTACAAAGATTGTATGCTTCAGAGGCAACAGCTAGGCATATGAGGTGGCATGTAGAGCACCGCACTAAAGATGGAGAGATGATACATCCGTCCGATGCTGAAGCGTGGTTGACATTTAACGACATACATCCAGACTTTGCAATGGAGACTCGAAACGTGCGACTTGGTCTGTGTACAGATGGTTTTAACCCCTTTGGAAGTTTCGGTCAACAATATTCATCGTGGCCCGTCATTGTCACACCATACAATCTTCCGCCATGGATTTGCATGAAGAAGCCGTATATGTTCTTGAGCGTGATCGTCCCTGGGCCGAGTAATCCAAAGCACAACATTGACTTATATCTTCAACCACTAATACAAGAGCTGAATATGTTGTGGGAGGAGGGTATTTGTACATTTGATGTGTCAAGATAGGAGAATTTCCAACTGCGGCAGCTTTAATGTGGACGATCAATGACTTTCCAGCTTATTCTATGTTGTCCGGGTGGAGTACTGTGGGCCGATTTGCTTGCCCTTACTGCATGGATGATCAGTGATAAACTTGATTAGTGTTGATGCTATGATGCATGGTACGGTTATGAGTATTAACCAAATGATTAGGGGCCGTGATTCTAACTTTCTCTCTCTCTATTCACATGAAATGCATGGTACCCATTCTCTCTCTCTATTCACCTTGATCTTATGAGATTCTAATTTTCTGTGATTAAGACTTTTACGTTATTGTTGTTGTGTTGCTGTAAAATGAAAAAAATGAGATAATTAGGGGCCGTTTGGTTTGCACAAGGGAATCAGAATGGAATGAGGAAAGGGAATGAAGGAGAAAGGAATGGATTCCCCTAATTTAGCCTAGTCGTTTGGCTGTGTTCAGGAAACGGAATGAACTGCTCATTGATTCTCTTTGTGACTGTTTATTTCAAGTTAAGGAATCAAATTATGAGTTTTTAAATTCTTTTATATTTTTTCCAAAAATAACTAGTTATTATATAATAAACTTGAAAAACTTATTTTTAAAAAAAATATCATTAACCTGTATCATCTTTTCCTATTATGAAGAAAAAAAAACATAACTCTAAATAATATCTTTCTAGCTCCATTGATTACAAATAATAATAATAATAATAATAATAACAACAACAACAACAACAACAACAACAATAATAATAATAATAGCAATAATAATATAAATAAAGCCTGATTGGGAACCCTTCCTAGAAGGTGGCTCTCGCTAGTGCTCATGGTGGTTTGGCATAATCTTGTTTCTTTGTATTTGTACTCAGATTTTGTTTTGGTGTAATATAATTATTCTTTTTTCTCAAAAAAAATAATATAAATAAAATTAATAACAATTTTTTTTTTTAAAAAAAATTACCAATCACACAAAAAGTGCGACTGTACCTAGGTCAAGTCGCACTTTTTGTGAGTCTTTTCCCATAATATTGCCCCCAAAAAAAATAATTCCCACTTTAGGTATTATGAGAAAGTATTTCCCACAATACCGTCCACGTAACCACCACATGAAATGGCGGTTTTGTTTAGGAATCTGAACTAAACCGCTAGATGAAATGGCAGTTTAGATGAATTTAAGTTTTTTTTTTGAAAAAAAAAATAAAATAATTTGAAGCAAACCGCCAATTGAAGTGGCTGTTTTATACTTGTACAAAACGCCAGTTTCTGTTCTTTTCACTTCATTTCATTTGCTTCGTTTTCAAGTGGTTGCCGGTTGTTCTTTGAAAAAATTTCTTCAATCCTCATTACTTCATATTCACAATTCCTCTCATTCAACTAAATTAATCAACTACATTCTCATCTTCTCCTTCTTTACTTGTTCATTTTCATCATCATTTAAGGTATTAATATAAACCGTAATTTATTTCAATTTGCAAATTGAATATTTTGTTCATTATTGTTGTCATTTGAAGTTATAAATACATTGATTGTTTGTTACATTCTCTTGATTTTATGATTTAAGCTTACATTTTACACATTTGTAGTTGAATTTTATGATTTGGTTTGTATGCATATAAAGTGCTTGATGAAATGCTTCAATGAAAGTTTATTACTTTGTTGAGTTAGTTTAATGGTTTTAGTATTTATTCATGGTATTTTTATACGGGATCACATGAAAAACATGTTTGTGTTTGCAAAATATGGACCATTATCCCGTTATAGTGTATTGGGGTGGGGAAGTAAGTTATACTGGATCTGATGTTGTGTATAATGGAGGATTAAATACAGTGATGTTTATCCATCGTCAGAATACTAATTTTGAGGTGTTTCATAGCAAAATCTGTGATGTAATTGGTTGTGATCGCAACTCTTTTATGTTAAAAATGGAGATGAAATACCCGGTGACTGGAAAAAATGTGTTAGTCCCGATTAAGAATGATGAAAGCATAAGTGCTCTTGCTTATGCGGCATCACAAGCCCCTGGAACGGCAATGGAGGTTTATGTTGAATTGGTTGCAAATTTAGATGTCGAGCTCGTAACATTTCATATGATGCTTTTGTGGACCCTTCGTTTCGCACTACAAAATACGTATCGACATATAAGAAGACTTTCATGCGCCTGATCCAGATATGTTCACCTGCGATCCTTGGAACGGTCCTACAGTTGTTCCAGATCCCTCAACGAAGCGTGGAAAGGATCGTTCGCGATCAACTCATATACGAACGAAATGGATTCACCGTTGACGCGTCCTCGTAACACGTGTAGCTTTTGTGGATTTAGTGGTCATTAGGCAACACACAGGAGCATAGCTGCGTGGGAGGGCTCCACTGCCCAATTGGTTACTCATCCACCGGTGCGCAAAACAAAAGGGGCCGGGGGTTGTAGTTTAACAAACTTTGTATATTCTTATATGATTTGTACTTCTTGTATGACTTTCCATAATTGTAATATATCTTCGCATTATTTTCATAATTAATTTTTTCAAATCAAGCTGGTTCGTAATTGATTATTATGAAATAGATGGTATTGAACTAGTTTAATGCAGGTTGCATTCACTATTTAGGGGAAATGAAAAAAAAAATTCCAGGACAAGCAAACCGCCACATGAAGTGGCGGTTTACCAGGGACAAAACCGCCACATGAGATGGCGGTTTGGCTTGACCAAACCGCCACTTCATGTGGCGGTTTAGTGCTTAAGGCAAACCGCCATCTCAAGTGGCGGTTTTGTCTGGAAAAAAAAAAAACAAATTTCCACGTGGACGGTATTGTGAGAAATACTTTCCCACATAATGCAAACTGAGAATTATTTTTTTTTAGCAATATTATGGGAAAAGATTCACTATTTGTGCGACTCGACCTAGGTACTGTCGTACTTTTTGTGTGACTGGTATTTTTTTTTAATTTTGAATTATGAAATTTTTTTGTTTAATTAATTTATTTTTTAAGTTATTCTTATTTAAATAAATGTTGTAATAAATTATTTTATTTTAATATAATATTATATTATGATAATTTATTATGATAATTAGTTTTGAATTTAAATAATTTATTTGAATGTTTAATTATTTTTTTAATATAATAATAATATATTAATTAAAATTTAGTTGTTAATTAATTTTTAATTTTTTATTAATAATTTTTTTATTAATTTAGTTGATAATAGTGTTATTAAGTCCAATGGCAAATTCGTAATTTTTTTAAGTCTATGGGCAAATTCGTAATTTAATTAGGGGGTGGCGATAAAATGAAAAGAGTGGCGAATTATAACAATACCCATAAATCAAAGTTCAAATTTTAAGTGATGGGTAATGAAGTGGGGAATGGGAATGGAAAAGTCTTGGGGAGGGTGGGGAATGAGTGTGGAATACCTATGGGTAAACACAAAAATAAAAAAAAGGAAAAGAGAATGATAGAAAGTGGCAAACAAACAACAATAACGAGAATTGAGTCTGTTAATTCCCTTTCCCTTTGATTATTACACCGAACCAAACAGCCCAAAATAACACACCAACTACCAAGTGGATAGGTTGGGAAAACCTAATATTTATACTTAAATAATTAAAATTAGCTAATGTAAAAATTAAGTGTTGGAAAGGAAAAAGTCAAAATTAGAGACGATTAGTATAAAGTACTATAGAGGATAGAAGACGTGTCTATGTATTACAGATAATCAATCATTATTAAGAAACTAAAATTACAAAAGTACAAATTTGAAATTAACAATTCTTTAATTAATTTGTTATGAAACATGCCATTATTTCATAATAATATGGATGAAGTCCATGGTTGGTCGTGATATTTTAGTTGAAAGTCAAGCCTCCATGTTGAAAACTATATATATATATATATATATATATATATATATATATATATATATATATATATATCAACGAATTAAGGGACCAAGTAACCTTTGAAAATAGTAATAAATTTAATTAATTTGTTAAGAGTTAAGACTAGGGTAGTTAATTAGTTAGTCTCTCAATTCCAAGTCTTGTAGTTATCACGTCTGTCTGTTTACTACAATAAAAATCAATTGTTGAAGAACAATGACCTTAATATTGCCCCTTTTTAGTTTCAATGGTTAAATACTTATGATATTGACATGAAAAGCAATTTGAAACTAGTGAACGATAATCTATACATAAACTGTTGTGAGAGACGCATTAAATATATAGGCTAAATAGTCCATTTAACACAAATTAAAAAAAAATAAAAATATAGACTTCTTATTTTGAAATCGTCTCTCATAAATTTTGACGCATAATTTGAAAAGAGTCCAATAAAAGATTGGGGCGTTTTGACTTGTTTTTCTTTTTAATTTTGCCAATTTTTTGTTTAAATTATTTTATTTTTAGTTGAAACTCACTTGATATGCTTCTATTCATTTTGTGTTTTGATTATGTTTCTTTGTTGAAGCCTTAGAATTTTTATATTGATTTTTTTTTATTAGAAAATATAATTTTATTTTATGAGATATTTTTTTCAATAATCTTAGTGATGTCTCGATTTTTTTAAAAGTGATATTTTGTTGTGACGACTCAACCTAAAATTAGTTTTTTTAAAGCCTAAGATTCATGGGTGAATTTTGTAGTTGAAGGTTTTCCATTTTACTCCTATGACTAGGGTTTGATTATTAGCTTTTTCTTTTTTCCTTGTCGATAGAGATTTTTCAGCCTACCCCAATTTAACAATATTACTATAATAATTTAAAACAACCAAAAAATTATAGTATCTTTTAAAACTCAAAGAAATATATTTTGAAGATTATAATATTCCATATTGTAGCTTATAGTGCAATTTTGACATAACCTTTAACTTTCAAGAAAGGGTAGTTGTATTTTTGTTGAAAAATTCAAGAAAGGGTACTTGAAAGCTAGAGAACACCATTTCTGAAGAACAATTCCCATACATAAATTTATTCAAATAGGTTCTTTTCATGAGCAATGCTTATCATGACAACAATTCTTTGATTTACATATAAATCGTCCTAATTTTAAAATAAATAATTATTAAATTCAACTACTTCTATCCAAAAATACTATTAGAAACACTAATATAAAGGAGTATGCTATCTTTTTTTTGGGGGTTGTTGAAAGACCGTCATCACAAGTAATTGTCAATTGTGTTCTATATACTCAATAGAAATTAAATAATAACAATACATTTTTTTTTTCTGATTTTGATTTTCAATATTATTGAATTTTTTTTAAGAGCTTGGTCGTCGGACTATATTATTACTTAATTAAATTATGAAAATGACATGCACATTATATAATTTTAACGTTAATCAGATTAATGTGAAATAACAAGCAAGTCTTCACACTTGATTAGTCAGATATTAAGACTAAAAAATTCTCAAAATGCAATAAGAAACAAAGACATATAATTATGAGAATTTATTTTACAAATGAGAGAAAATACATATGGGTCAAATATATCATGAAAAAGAGAAAATTATATAATAATTTTATCTATTGTTCATTTGTTCAAAATCAAGACAACTATTAGTTATTCCATAATAATTTCAATTATATTCAAAATAATTCTAATTATTGAAATCTACTAATAGTAAACCCAAATTATGGGTGCATTAAAGAAAAAAAATCAATAGTTACGTTGAGATTATTTTGAGAAAGTACACCCCTTATATTTATGACTAATTAATAATTATAGATTATTTTAAGTGAATGGATGATAGTTAGATTTATTAAAGTGTATTTTTGTAATTTAATATCTGCGTTTAAATTCTCAAAGATGCAAAAGATGAAGATAATTTAAAGATGATTGATTTTACAATGGGAAAAAATATATACTTCTTTGTCCCCCTCATTTTACACCATTTTGAATTATAATAAAAAAAAAAAAAAAAAAACCTTTTTACATAAATGAAGCAAAATAAGAAAAATTGAGAAGTATAGTTTAGATTTGTGAGTCGTCTAGACGAAATTAATTACATGTTCCATCAAATCTATAGTACAAATACATGCATCATGATGTCTTTAGGAATTAATTACCTGCTATTCACACAATAATTATTCATGTAAAGAATGATTAAAACTGATATATTAATTTTATTTAATCGATTGTAATTTTTTAAGATTAAGAATATTACATAATTATATTAGAGCTTAGTATAAAATTATATAATTAGTGACTATGTGGAAGAAAAAGAGTAGACGTCTAGGCCAATTTTCTCGTTGCATAATTTATTATACACAAATAAAGCTAAGTCATAAAACAATAAACCAGACTCTTTGTCATTTAATTTCATGCACGTTTTTGTCATCTCCTTCGTCATTGTGATTGATCTTTCTTTATATTTTAAGCAAAAATGTACAATTTATATTAGTGGGTTGGTGTCTTTTTTTATTTTATTTTATTTTTCTCTTTACTTTTCGTATGTTGTTGACCCCATAATATTAAACATATATAATTAAGATTCTAGATAAGATAATTTACCTTATTCTAACGTTAAACTTTTCATTAACAATAAAACCTAGTAATTTACTCCAATGAGATTGTGATCTTATGATGTCTCCGAAAGTCATGAGATACACATATATCATTCATGTTCTCTACGAGGTTGATCACATGGAAATAAACAATCAATTGAAGACAAAGATAAATCCAAGATAACTTAGTAATTTTGAGTAGGCAGAACACTCTTTTTTAAAATGTGTGTTAAATTATCTCGATTACAATTTTTATGTGGTATATATTATATGATTTATAATTATATTAAAATAAAGTTTTTTATCTAAAAAAACTCTATTAATATAATTGAATCGTATAATGTATAACACATAAAAATAGTAATCGAGCTTATAATTTTAAGCTTTCCTATTGTCTATAGTTTTTTATTTTCATGATCCTCTTTCAAACTACAAAATTTGGAATTTGGTTTCGGCCAATATAAGTTTTGGACTCTGCAATAATGCTTTTAGAAGGAACATCTATACATACGTACGTATGTAATTTAATAAAAAAAAGATGCATCATTACTTTCACATAATGTGAATATTTGGATTTTTTTATACATATTTAATTTAAATCCCAATCAGCTATTTAATTATGCTATTATGCTCTTTTAAATTTCTTTTAAAACATGAATACAACTATACAAGAATACATATTCCGTGTATATTTACTATGTAGCACATATACTTCACTTAGTTCTTGTCCTTCCACCCAATATGTCCTTGTATTACCTAATATGGTACATGATACTTCAATTAACAACATATACTCTTTTTATCATAATTTTTGGACCTTTAACCCTTTTTGATATGAGGACCCTCTATCTCTATAATAATTGTTAGAGCAAGTGCCAATAATTTTAATGATGACGTTAATTTTAAACATATAATCGAACATGCTTTGTTTTATACTTTGGAGATAAAGATGTGTCGGATATGAGTGGTTTAAGGTTTGGAACGGTTGATGAGTGCTGCTTAAACAAAGCAACAAGAAAAGAAGCAAACTGTGAGTGACTCGATCGAGCAGTGCCTATCTCGACCGGTCGAGCGATGTTGGCTCGGTCGAGTAGAATGTCCAGAACAAGTCAGTAGCTTCACTGGAAGCTCGCTCGACCGAGCGAGGTAGTGGCTCGATCAAGCAGAAGTCGAACAGACTACATTGGATCCTGTTTTTGGTCAGAATTTATAGTGATTATGCAATAATGTGGTGCATTACTCTAATGTTTATTGTAATGTTTATTGTCATAGTTATTTGGGGTGTTAAATGGGGTGTTAAAGGTGCTTTATGGTGAGTAATTGAGAGGTTCTAAGAATGATACTCACCTTCCACTATAAAAGGGAGTATCATTCATAGAACAAAGACCACCAAAAACACACATATTGTTGAGAGGGCTATTGCATTGTTAGAAACTTGAGAGTGTTCTTACCTTGCTTTAGTATTTGTGATCTTGAGAGATTGTTCTCAAGATAAGGGAAGGTTTATTACATTGTAATTGTTGAATTTCAATATAATAAAACTATATTTGAGGGGGAGGTATCCAAGATACCTCATAAACACTTGTGTTCATCTTTGTGTTGTATTTTTCATTTGTTTTTCATTGTTCAACCTCTTAGAGGTTTTCATTTTAATGACAAAAAAACATAAATTAATTACATGCTTCATATTTATCGGACCCTCTATCTCCATAATAATAATAATAATAAAACATAAATTAATTACGTGTTTTTTATTTATCGGACCCTCTATCTCTATGGTCTAAGATTATGGATACCAAAGAAAGTTCCATCTAATTGAATTTGTCTTGAGAATTGTTGGTAGTTGAGAGTCATATCAAGAGACAAAAGCTACCAACTAGACAGCTATAATGAATGAATTATAGACAAAGTCTTTAAATAGAGATGTGTATTGTAATGTAATTTGTATGGTTTTATTAGTAACAAATTATATGTCCATTATTTTAATCGGTCAATAAATTTTTTTTTTCAAATTATAATAGACAAAAATAAAATTAATTATTAAATTACATAAATGTCTTATGTATGTGAACTTACATATAACGTTTGTAATTAATAGTCAAATAGATTAGATGACGGAGATTTACCCCTTGAATTTTTTCGTCATGTTATAAAATTTAAAATATTGCTTAAATTGTACTTTATAAATATATGATTTAGCGGTTAGGAGCTTAATGTTTAATTCAAAAATAAAGAATTTAATTTTTATTTTTTTTGTAAGAAGAATAATTTTAACTTCTTTATAACTTTCGGTTTAAAATCCACCACTGTTAGTTTGTATGGTTCTATAAGTTGCAAATAATAACTCAATGGGTTATATCATAAATTCATGTTGTTTGCTACCGCGTTAGTTGGTTAGTTGGTTAGTTGTGGTGTGATAAGACTTTGACCACCTGGCGCCTCAACATTGACCTACCACCATTTTTTCTACACATACTACCTTTTCAAATTGTGGTAATTTTTTGTACGAAATGCATTTTTATGGTTTCATTTAAGGTTAGTTTATGGGAAAACTGAGTAAAAGGTGGAAAATATTTCTTCATCTTGACACTAATTAGAACTAGCTATTATGAGAGGTTCTGAGCATGTTCGATCGTACAGGGCCCCGAAAAATTAGGAGTCTTAATATTAAATTACTTAATATTAAATTACTTAATATATGTTACACATTTAGAAATACAAAATTATTAGAAAAATATCATAATTTTTAAAACTGCACATGATCTTTATAAAATTTATCAATTTTTGCATTGCCCCTGCTAGCTGCTTGAATATGTCTTACCAACTCAACTAAAAGTTAATGCTTATAGTTGAAATCTCATGTTATTATATACTCTATCATGACTCCTTACACGAGATCTGCAACTGTGTCAAAGAATCAACTCAACTAAAAGTTGATGGTTATGACCCCAAGATATGTTATATGCTTTAATAGTAAAAGAACCTTTTAGACTAGACGTGTGGATGAAACATATGCCCTCCTTCCACCTGACGCAAAATATTTCACTTGAAATTATAAGGGGTAGATGAAGTTCAAACTCATCACATTGGCTTTCGACACAATATATATATATATATATATATATATATATATATAGAGAGAGAGAGAGAGAGAGAGAGAGAGAGAGAGAGAGAGAGAGAGAGAGAGAGAGAGAGAGAGAGAGAGAGAGAGAGAGAGAGAGAGAGAGAGAGAGAGATCATGTGAAAATCATCCTTATATGAGAACTGTGAGAACCATAAAAAACTGTTACTTTTTATATAAAAAGGTGTTATTTTTTCCAAAAAACGTGTTACTTTGGATTTATATTTTTTTTTCTAGACAGTTACTGTTTTATGGTAAAAAGTACTAGATTTTTTTAAAAATAAAAGTAACACAGTTTTTGTGTAAAAGTAGCACCTTTTCTCTAAAAAGGTAATACATTCTTTGGTTCTCACGGTTCGCATAGAACTGTGGTTTGCACCTGAACGCGACCCTATATATATATATATATATATATATATATATATATATATATATATATATATATATATATATATATATATATATATATATATATATATATATATATATATATATATATATATATATATATATATATGATCAGGAATCGACTAAACCAAAAACTTAAGTTGATGGTTGTAAGTAACATATCATAAGTCTCCGACCATCAACTTAAACTTTTGATTAAATTGATTCCTTATGATGATATCGACAGCCGATGTGACGAGTTGAATTTCATCAACACTTAATTTCAAGTGGGATATTTAGCATTAAGTATGAAAAAGGTATGCATTCTACCCACACTTCTAATTTAAAGGACTCTTATTATATGTTAGGAGCCTAATAAAATATATAATATAATTTAGAATTATAACTATCAACTAAACTTGTTTTTTAAGTTTATTTATTTACACTACCAAATCCAAAAGAAATGTACTAATCGAACTGAATAGAATACATTAAAAATGAACGTAAAAATCATTATTAGTTGGCTAAATACGCTTTTGTTTATTAATTACATGTGTATAGATTTTAAAGTTGTACATTAAAATGAACGTATAGATTTTTGCTCTATTAGTTTAATTGTTGATATACTCGTACCTTACTTTAATAGTTTAATTGTTGTGTCACAATTGAGACAAAGATCGAAAACAATAAAAAAATAATAAGAAGTTCAATGCAAATAAAGAACAACACCAAGAATATAATTTAAAGCAGTTCACTATCAATGTGATAACTACATTCATTGTCACCGAGAACGAACAGTTTCACAAGAAAAATTGTTGTGAATAATCCAATCTATTTTCCATTAACTGCCAATAATCCTACATTTTGAAACTTTTTTAATAATTCAACCTTTGCTTTCAGTTTATTGCTAATGGACCCTTTAAAAAATGACCTAATATATCATGTTACCTCTTATTATATTCCTTCTTTATAATACTCCAACCTATTTTCCATTACTTACCAATAATCCTACCTTTAAAATTTTTTTAATAATTCAACCTTTGCTTTTAGTTTGTTGCCAATGGACCCTTTAAAAAGTTAAATGAAAAATGCTATTATTTCCCAAGCTTATAAAGTTGATCATTGAATAAATAGTAATTGTCTTTACATACATATCCCATCAACTAGCGGTGTTCAAAAAATTCAACCCGCTTGACCCGACCCGCATTCTAAATGGCGGTTCAACTTTTTATAAAAATAATATTATCCGGGTTGGGTATCGGACCTGTCTTAACCACGTTGGGTCATGAGCCACAAAATATATTCAGTCGGGTACCCGGCGACCCGTTATGTATTATCTTTATCCATTTGAAATTTACACATTAATATTTTACAATCAATATAATTATAAAAAATTAATAATAGTCGTATGTTTTTTACTTCCTTTCAAAGTATACTACCCTTTTATTAGTGACAAAGAGAAATTGAGTATTTTAAAAATTGTAGATTTTTTAATAATAATTGAAGTGAAAATGTGTTAAAGAAATTAAAAGAAACTTAACATGTATTGATGTGATATGTTGAATTATTATAAATAAGTGGCAAAGAAAAATTGAATATTTAGCTTTTAAAAGGGTCCGTTGGTAACAAACTAAAAACAAAGGCTGAATTTTTAAAAAAAAAAATTCAAAAGTTGGGATTATTGACAAGTAATGGGAAATTGGTTGAATTGTTATGAAGAAGCAGAAGATGAGAGGTAACCTGATATAGCAGGTTATTTTCTAAAGGATCCATTGGCAACAAACTGAAAGCAAATATTGGATTATTAAAAAAATTTCAAAAGAAAAGATTATTGGTAGGTAATTAAAAATAGGTTGGATTATTCAAAATAGTTTTTCCTATATAATATTATGGATATTGAAACTCTCTAACGTACTATATGTTTCTAGGAGTTCAATCAATCGTTATAACTTTTGGTTGAGTTGCTAATATGATATGAGAAGGAAATCTGATCTAAGGATTATTGATTTGAATTTGATTTACGTTTCATTTCAAGTGGAATAGTAAGCATAATTTGTGAGCAAAGCATTTGTTGTATATATTCACCATCCACACTACTAATCTAAAAGAAATCTCGTGTGACAGGATATATAGGCTATATAATAACATATCATAAGATTTCAATCATTAGCTTAAACTTTTGATTGAGTTAATCTTTTATCATTTAAAAATTAAATAATTTTATTCATAAAACTTTGCCCTTAGTTTTTCTTAGATAAAAAATGCAAATATTAGTACATTTTTGAGATGTTTTTATCTTTATTTTCGTCTCAAATGCATTATTTCTAGAAACAAACCTTCTTAGTTTCTCTACTCTCTCTCCTACTCTAAAAATGTTGCATTATTTGATCTTAATATTTCTAATTATACTTGGTTAAAATTTATAAAAAGTTAATTGAGAATAACTATAAATTAAAAGTGATCGGTAAATATTGTCATTAAATTTGCTTCATTTTTACTTATTGATATAACTCACACATTTTTAATTATTTTCAGTCACATATTCAACTTACCTTTTCATGTAGTTAGTTTTCTCAATTTTACTCTTTTATTTATTATTATTTTATTTATAGTTGTGGCTATTTTATTGGGACAGATGGAGTAGCAATAGATCAACTCTAGAAGTGTAGAACGC